>NC_068369.1:42521083-42658583 GCF_020536995.1 Dreissena polymorpha | reverse complement strand
TGTTGATTGACACCTTCTTAGCAGCCTGCATATGTTGCCACAGTTTGGGTGCTTCAGCAGCTTTCTGGTAATCTGAAAATACAAAAATGGAAATATAATATTGATATAATACTACCAGTAATCAATTAATGTGTAGCATATAAATACTATAAATGTGTTCTAGCACATGACCTACTACATATAGCCCATAACACAGAACAGTCAAATTAAATAAACATTTGTGTACATCAAATGTCAAATTGATTCTCATGTGCTTTACAATGTTGTCCTTTTTAAAAACATCACTTTCAGGTAACCTGCAATTTGCCAAAATGCGCAGTTGCGCTCTTAAATATTCATATTAGCCATACATTTTTTAAAATCTAATTTTATGTTATCCTGATGTAAGAACCAACCTTAAATGATGAAATTGCAATAAATTTAGAATCATATTGCGTTTCACCATTTCCACGTGCAAACAGATTAAAACCATACATACCACACGTGCTAAAGCGTCCGATCGTCAATAATGGATGATTTTATCGTGAGCTTACTCAGAATGTAGTGAAATGGTCACACGTAAACTTTTAAAATGTTGCGGTTTATGATATAAGCCCAGTGATTTGTTGATGTTTATATTTTCCATCAGTCTTAAGACTAAAGATGAATTGAGTCTTCAACGAATACGTGTGATATTGTTTTTCGTGTACGTAATTAATTACCTCTGCCATGAATAAAAGTAATTTTGAATACATGTCGCTCTGAAACAAATGTATTATGTTTGTTTATTAATATACGAAAAACAATCAATAGCCAGTAAAGTAGTTACAGTTTTGCGAAAAAATAAGTTGATTTTATACCGGATATGCACAATCTTATTAATTTTCAGGTTTTTAAATCGTCAAAAGATTCTTGTAATGGATATTTAAGAGCATAGTAAATATTTAGTATTACTGTTTCCTTACAAAGCATAACTACAACGAAAATTTGCGAATCTGATTTTTTTATTTTGTCAATTTACTTAAAACGTGAAAAGACGAAATTGCAATAATTTACAGGTACCTGTTTGTGTTTATAAATGTGTTGTGCAAGAAATTAATACGTACTTAAACGTTACTTGATCAGTGAACCATTGAAATAAAGTTACAAATAGTTACAGGAAAACATCAGGAAACTGCCACTTTAGATTATTATCATCTCAGTGTTTTCACACCGTTCAATACATGAGCATAATTTTATTTTTTCGTAGCCGTTATCATGACCATCTAGTTATTAGTCACGGCCGTCAGCATGAGGCGTTTTTCAAAACCCACTCGAATTTAATCGTTGATAAAATGTTTTGGCTCATTTGGGATGCTGTAATTTTAAATTACCGAAGAAAAATGATTAAAGATTTCAATAAAATGTTTTTCATATTTATCTTTGGTCTTAGTCCTTTGAAATTAGAGTTTGACCGAGAGAGTGGTGAATTTTGTTTGATTTAAGACCACATTCTATTGGATTTCTTGAAAAGTAAGCAGCTAGGAAAATAGGGAATACGTTCACAAAGTCCTTCTTACTTAGGCTCTCAAAGAACACACTCAAATCTGCTCAATCCAATACGTAAAATATAAAGAATATGGAAATACTTACACTCGGATTTCCGACGATATGTATACACTATCTCAGCCGTAGCATGATCCACAGTCGTCGCGGGAGGCGATTGAACGGTGTGGTTTTGTTACCCTTTAAATTGGTGAAAGATTTATAAGTTCATGTTTATCACACAAGTTCGCTGTAAAAAGTATGTGTCACGAGTGATGTTTTAATTCATCCATGTCCAAGAGCGGTTTAAAATACAGTGTGAACATTTGCAATGTAGTCCCATAATATTTTGCACAGTATAATAACTTGATAACATAAGGGAGTTATATTTACTCGGCATTTATAAAATAAACTTCAGTTTGAAGAGAAATGTGGATGATAGAGTTTCTGTTATATGATTGAAGGCTTTCATTGATACGCGTGCGCATCCAATGAAAAACAAACGTACAAATAGATATGGCGTCGACGAGTGAAACTAGTGTAGAATTAGAAGTACTTCTGCCACCCGCGATTCCAGAACGAGATGATACGGGTAAAAATTCAGAAACACAACTAACAACGTAAGTATCATTATAGTTTGACTATTTCGGCGATAGAATGGACGGATACATGCTATTAATCAAAGTAAAGGTACTTTAATTTATTACGGTATACACATATACGTCATCAACAATACACTTTCAAGTTAAGACACGTTTGCGTGTGTTTGTGTTTGTCAATCCATTCAGTTGAAACCAATCGTAATATCGAGTGAAATACTGATGCTTAAGTAATTCTGAATGGATTAGTTCATTTTAAAACGCTGTCACTATGGCCTGATATATGTGCTCTAAACAGTAAACTACATGTATTGCAAAATAAGATCATAACATTTAATGTTTTCGAATATCGGATAATGTTTTGCGAAAAATATACACTTTTTACAACGACAACAAAAAAGTCTTGGCCAGTACGTCTGTTCGTCCGTTTTCGTTAATAAAACAACAATTTGTACACCATTTTTTTATCGGCCAGTTATAAAGTGCTGTATCATCCGATGATCACGGCATCGATTCCTGAAACCGGACAATCTCTTCCTACCTCTGATTCAAGGCAGTTTTCACTTACTGGCATATGTTTTAGCAGGTTGTGCTGATATAAAACTGTTAACCCAGACAATGTTTGAGTAGATTAACCGACCGCCACCATATGAATAACATGCTGTTGATACATATTATTTTCGTCGTTTGCGCACGGCAAATTATTTCCCGTTCAATATAGATCCGATATGCCGAACCATAAGAGAGCGTTTTCTATTCATCTATTCAGTCATTCAGCATTGGGATAGATTAACCGATACACACTTTCTTTTTTTTCACTGTGTAAACTTGTATTTTAAACATCACCACTAGGCCTGGCGAGGATTGTTATTTTCAGGAAAAAATGGACTTACATTTTATTAGGGAACTTTTAGTAGAAGTCAGAATATAGGATCAACACAGCCAGGTCGAGAACAGTCAAGATGAAGGCCATTCAAAAGTCAAAGAAAATTTAAAACCTTCAGCTTCAAAATGGTTACCACGTGGTTCAAACACTACTTAAAGGGAAATGCAAGAGGTATAAATGGTCCATGTGTCGCTTGTGGAGAAACCACACACTTCAAAAGCAACTGCCTGTACATCCGGCGTCCGGCGGTTCCCGCAGCCTTAGGTCCCTACCAAACAGTAGCCCCAGCTGGCAGAATCCTGTTACAACAGCCATAGATTAAAAAGATCAGAATACATTGTTTACTGGTAACTTGGCTTGCAGTCAGGAAATATTGATTGTCGAATATATTGAAAACAAACAAGGCCAGAAAGAAATACTTGTTAAAAGAAGATTGAAAAATCATGTTCAGCTTAGGAAATAATGTTTTCCGCTGCCAGTTTCTATATATGATAATGGGACTTCAGAGAGGTTGATGGATGATTAAGTTAGTTATAACGCCAGCATATCATTTTTGTGGATAGTTTTCAGCAACACACAGACTATTTAGCTTTTGCCTTGGAAATTTGGTTTGATGATGACATTGGCATCGCAAAGACATACAATAAAACAGTAAATATGTCACGGGAATTTTAATAAGAGTAAATTGTTGTTATCGGGCTTGGTGTCTAAATTCGACAAAAAATTATTGGAGAATGAAAGAATTACAAAGGCTTAGGTCTCAGTTAAATTTAACTACTGTTAAGATGCTTATATCAGGGTTTAGAATCGATACATTTTTACAGACGCTAAGATTTGTACAAGCTTTGAACTATGTCTGTGTGATAAAAATGCTAATTTTGTGGGACACATTATATATATGGGTATATATCTCTGACCTGTCTCTCAACTTATGCCTATGTGTTTAAACATAGACATACTTAAAGCCAAAAATGTGGAACACTTACATTAAGTTGTCTGAAGACAGAACGTTTCTACTTTCGCTTTGGAATGAACAATTTCAAAGTTTAAATGCTAAATCATTCGCAGTCAGTAATGGCAGTTTTAGACTTGTTTATAGTGACACTAGCAGCAATGGTTGAGAGGGCTATGATGTTGAAATGCCCAGCGGCAAAATCCTCATAATGGAGATAATTGTGTGCTGTTTACATAGTAATGTGTCGCTTGAGCATCTGTTGGGTTTCTAAACGTGTGTTCTAAAGTGGAGATTTTTAATAAAATAAATTGTGTGTTAACATCTGTTCTTCCAGATGTATGCAAATGAAATGATCGCTCTTCCTGACGTCTTGGTGGGAGGGGTTTTCTTATTGCCGGAGTTACTCAAAGAATCAAGAGCTATTTAAGGTAGCGCACCTGTAATGGGCACCTATCCACATATAATTTAATGTATTATTTTCTTAATCAGCATCATTTCACTGAACTACATGCAAATTTTTAGATAGGCTTTTCATGCTTTAAAAAATATACTGATTTTTTCGATACCACCCCCACACTCGACTTTTGTCCAGTTTATGTAGGAATGCAGTTGGTGTGTGCAGATGCTGTAGATCTAAAGGTGTTTAAAGTTCAAAGAAGATGAAAACAGTTTTATTTTTATTTTTTGTAACTTGTTATCTATGGAAGAGCACCATGAAATGTAAGTGGTTTCAGCCAAGTAGAAATTGAATTGGTTAAAAACATAGAGTCATAAAATTCAAAATAGTATCATTTTAGTAATATTTTGAACTTAGTTTTTAAAGATACACTATACACAGCAAAAATACCAAGAAATAGACAGATTTACCGTTTACTTTTTGAAATAAAAATTAAAATGCAACATGCATGATTCGTATTTTCAGCAGTAAATCACCCAATTTAGCCATAATGTTGTTTTAATTAAAAAAAAATGAAGAATGTGCATAACGATTGCAACATATTTAACAATAAACATAGCTTATATGCTATATTTAATCAAATTACGTTAGAAAAGAAAAAAAAAACGCGCCGCAAAAAGTATGCGATGTCGGCAGGATTCGAACCTGCGCGCGAAGATCCCAAAAGATGTCCGGTTTATCGCCTTAACCACTCGGCCACGACAACTTCACTTTAGTACATGCTTTAATTAGATATAAATAAGCAATATTTAAAAACGCTCTGCGGTCTTTGAAGAAATCGCGAAATCGTATTTTTCAGATGATATTTAGATCATTAACCAGATCATGGTTACGGCGTTTGCCTAAATGAATGATGCTGTTTTCAAACTCTCGATTCAAAGAAGGGAGATCACGCGTGAATAAGTATGCGCTGAGGTGTACAGCGGTAATGACGCTTGCCTTAATAAAAGCCAAAATGGCTTGTTACACACTAGGTGAGAGAACTTGCGTGTTAGCGCGGTATGTCGTGCCGGTTTCGGCTGTCGTGTAAGTAATATATATTGGATTATAGTTGTTTGGTTTTTAAATGTGCGTACCTATGATATGCTTTTCCCGCTAAGGCATTTCTCGTGGCTTTATATTTGAAATCTTTACTTCACACTGCTCAGTCATCAAGTAATAATATGAATGATTTGTTTATTGTATTAAGTGGTATCATGATTTGTTGGACTTACACTTACCAAGCGATTCTAATTTTGTTAACAATTGTTAAAGGCTGCTAAGGGGAAACTGCGAAAAAAAAGAGATAAGAACCAATTTTTGTATCTTATTTGAAAAAGATTTTCATTGTTTGTTTAAAGAAAATAATGTGTATACAGTAATCAAAGGGCAATTAGTGCGATGTTTAATTTAGAGAGATGAAATACAATTATTAACCAAATGTATATGAGCATTTTTGTCAGTCATCTAAGACTACACGTATCGGGATGGGGCATGGGTGCATGTAGATAGAACAGGAACTGTTTTATGCCAAGTACAACTGTAGTTAATCGTGTTGTCCATTCGCTATCTGTCTCCATTCAATTGTAAATAGCCTCTCATACTTTATCGGAGATGTGTTAAAAACTCGTATGGGAGTAATCTGTTAAATACGAGAATTTGAGATTAGTTTTGATGTTGTTTTTTAAGATTATGACTCACCTTTCGATTGAGGGCTTTTTAGCTTTGTGTAAAAAACTGCAAATGGAAATCAGCGAATTATTGTCCACTGTTGTGTAATGAAAAAGGTCTGGTTAAATGATTTGTTTAGAATTGTGTAGGGTTGTCTACCGACAAGTTATTATTTATACCATTAAAAATGGCCTGGGTCTCTTTGGCAATAAAATCTTAAAATGGTGCATCTCAGCGTTATTAAGAGTATGTGTAAAGGCGCATGCAGTTTGAACGTATGTTCACATGCATGACGTATGTCTAGACATAAGCCGGTATCGCCGCTAGTTTGTTATTTGAGTTTTTAGCGTGAGCGTTAGCTCACACTAATGTTACAGACCATATTTTGCAAATCAGTATATGGTAAGAAGCCTTAGGTACGGCATGGGAGACAACCAATGCTTGTTTAAGCAGACGACAAATGCTATATAGAGCGTATGCTAGGGGAGACAACCACTACATTTGCCTGTTAATACTACATTGCAGAGTGTTTAGGGGGCAGGGGATATATTTTTGACCAAATTTCGAGTTCCGAAAGGCCGCAAACAGTCAAATCCATTTCATCAAAACAGACAGTGACACAAGAAAGCCTTTTTGTGTCAGTGTCATAACATAGGCAACATACATTGAAAAAACAACCAAAGACAAGGCTGGCTTCTTCACTTGTGAAACTATGGCCCTTGATCTTTCACTCCACCCACCTCATTTTTAATGAAAAATTGAGAAATTTGACACTTTTCATGGCATGCACAGTACATTCAAACATATTGCAATCCTAGTTTTGGCTACATTAATCATTAATTTCATCCCTGTGCTGTGTTTATTCACATAGAAAAGTGTCTCCCATACGTTTAGATTTTTCACAATATACCTTCAAAGTTCTGTTATGTTTCCGCAGCGTGAAATATTGACTTCCACCAAAAGTGAAAACCTCCTTTTTGAAGATTCAAAATCTCATTGCTAGGGAGCTACCACTAGTTTCGATGTGTTTTTCCAAAATTTTGAGACATTCTTGCTAAAACCTAACACAAGAAATACATCTAATAAATACCTAATTGATTTTTAAAGACCATAGGTTACCCTTACCCTAAATATGTAATTTTCATGGACCCCCCTTTCACTGATATATCCCCTGCTGGACCCCCCTTTCACTGATATATCCCCTGCCACCTTATATGACTTATATTGTTTAACAGCTTGTAAAACGAGATTGGCCAATCTAGTGTTTATCATTGAAATCTGTACATATTGGCTGCTTTCAGGGAAAACGGGGCTTAATGCATGTCAAATAAGATTAGCCCGTGCATACTGATTAGCCTGTGCAATGCGGTTCCATCGGTTCCATTGTTCGTATTCTGCCATACCGGAGGCTGGAGTTTAATAAAAAATACAAGTAGAAATATGCTGTATGTATTTTTTTTAAATTATTATTTAGTAAGACAACTTGATAGGTTTAATTTTGGTTCTTGTTTTGTTTATGTTTATGTTGAAATGCTTGTTTGGTTTCAACAGCAAAGCCCATTAAAGCGCGCAGAAGAAACATGAACATGTATCATCGTACATAAAATACAAGTATTCGAGTTGTTTGACACACTTAATCTTGTCCAAAAGATTAATATTTTATACGAAAGTGTTACTATTAAGTTTTTCAGTTGCTAACCAACAGTGAGTTATTCGGTTTGAATCTACTTACTTCCCAAGTACAAAAGGCTTATATTGACAAGCATTTGTGTGTGGCGATGACACTTTTGTTGTTATAATAACATAATCTAACAAAATCCATTATTATATTTGATGATACATGTCAATACATAAATTGTAATAATTATGACTTTCACATTTATTGCCCCTTATTATCATTAATGTAATCGTAATTGCTGCTTGTTCCATACGTCAGATATTGATGTAATTAAGTTTTAAATAGGGTGACAAAAGTTCCATGATTGTTTTATCAACCATTCGTCCGTCATTCTGTCTTTCCACCCGTCCTTCAGATCCTTTGTTTCAGCTCAAGATCTCTACAACGCTTGTTTCGATTTCTTTGAAAAAAATTTGTTGGCGTTTTCAAATCCAGAGCGAGTTACAACCGGGTAGTCTTATTTTGCGATAAATATTATTCGACATAGCACTGCATTTAACAACCAGCCAACTCTGTCTGATGCGTTGCGATTAATTGTATTACACTTCGCGTCAAAACAGTCACTTTTTGATTCAGATTTTTTATTTTGATAGGTCTATCATTATTTGTATTTCCTACACTGATATGTCAGCGTCTTTGATATTCGCGTGTATCTGTTTCAGTGCATTTTATAAGAAGACATATGCCAGTGGAAAAATCCGATTTATCAAAGACAACAAAGACATAGGTCAAGCAAAAGTGAGTGTTCACTCATTATTAGATACGTACACATGTGTAAGCTTATCAGCAAACATTTCATAGGATGAAAATGCTATTTAACATGTAATATAATATTAAAATGATTTAACATAGCACGTGATTTCCACAGTGCACATTTTGCATAAATGAATGCTAATGTATTTAAAAAAATCGAAAAACACACACACACACACACACATACTGGAATATAAATATATTCAACTTATTTAACCATTATTGTTAGCCTTTAGACAGCACCTTATATCCTGTTGCAAATCAGTTCATCAAGATAAATGCTGATGCTGGGGACAAAGAAAGTATTCTGCAGCAAGTGGCGGAAGGCGTTGTTAGCAAACTTTGGCGTCTTCGTCGTAAAAATCTTCTGCTGTCAGTCACTTCCGGTGCGGATGAGTTGGATGAAGCAGGTCGTAATGCATTTAAAGAAGGCATCGAAAAGATGTTACCAGGTAAATTCCAAAAATAACAATAGTGTGTTTCCTTGCGAAAGTTTAAAATGCGAAGATCCTGTCCGCAGATCTTGTGTCCATATTTACAATATAGCCATACGTTGACAACTTCATTTTGAGTCACCGATAATCTTCATTTAAATGTCTTGTATTAATGTATGTTTACATAGTTTTAAAGCGTTCAAAGTTAGATGACCATCAACTTCCTAATTTATAATTATATTACAGATTTGTTTAAATGAGATACTGGTACCCGATATTAAAATATTTTTACATAAAAAGGTGTAATTGCAAACATGATCAACTTTTTTTTATCGGCTTCGTTATCTTTAATGATCACGAGTAAAAAGTTTTGCTTCATAAAGCCTGTTTTCGTTTTACACAGCGGTCACTTCCTTTGCAAAGTTTCGAGTCGAATATATTTTGGTTAAAATATGTTTTAACTAAAGCAAGTAATTAAACTTTTTCGAATACAAAACTTGAGTGGCGAACAAGGCAACATTATTATGTATTGTGAAAACTAAAACTATATTAGGATGTTTGCCCTATGATTTGATTATTGAGTACATACGTTCCATTTTATCAGAACTTTTTTTTTGAAAATGAAAATGATATTTACAGAAGTTGTTTCTTGTCCTAGTCGAAAACATGTCAAATAAATTCATATTGGTACAAACCGAATAATATGTGAGGATTTATAAAAAATGCACATGTACTTTTCTTCAAACAGATGCAATTGATGTGTCGGTATTAGTGTAACATAAGATGCCTGTTTTCAGTTATGAACTACATTAAACATTTTGATTAAATTTCATATCACCCACTATCTCTTTTATAGAATTTAGCTATTCTTATTTGTATTCGTCTTATAATTTGTTTCGTTAGTTATCGTTTAAATAACGAAATATATTGTTGGCTTTCAATCAATTATATTTTGTTAAAAAAAGACATCGCTCTAGTGATCAACCTATACGAAAGACGTTAACTGACCCGAAAGAAATTGGTAATCAAAAAAGGTACTCATCATAAAAAAACAGGATATTTATGAAATGTTCTTTTGGTATCTGCGTCGTGCATATTGCCATTGACTGATGACATTTTGACACGATACATTTAAAACGGTTCCGCTTTGTTACGTCGCAAATATGCGTTTAAACATGTCACAGCACACTAGCATGCTGACTGTGGACGTTTACGGGGTGAAACGTAAATTATACTTGCTGTATTATTGGCTCTCAATAAACAAAAAGCAATTTGAAGTGAGATAATATCTATATGGCGAATGCCCTTCAATAAATTGCATCAGAGATAGAAACAAAAGGCTGAAAATCATAAAAAGCATTGGAATACTACTCACTTTCAAAATCCCAACCTAGTGAGAGACTGGTTCAAATGTGGGTTACACACACCATACCTCAGTTTTAAATATAACTTTAAATGTTTAACAAGTATCTTTTAATGTTTAGGAACATGTATGGTGACTGGCGGAACCGACGATGGAGTGACCCGACTTGTCGCACAAGCTGCAAATGAGTTCAACAGACGTTCCAAGACAAAGACAAACAACGATGAATGTCCAACTATTGGAATAGTCTGTTTGGACCGATTACGAAATGAGGACACAATAAAGGTAATATAATATAGTTACGCAGGCTAAGGTGGCTAATATTTTCTAAGCTAAACCCACTCAAGTTTAACTTAAGCGCAGGAAATAATTTGTTATAGCAAATAAAAGTGACACAAAGCCAAAAAGGTTCAGCGACATGTGACGAATGTAACCATATGCAACCAAATACACGAAGTCGGACATCTAACGCTATAACAAACACAGCGGGCAATTATAACGGATACACTTTCGGAAATGCATGGACGACATGAATTAAGTATTCTTCATATCTTAATAAAACATCGGTATTATTGATTGCATCCGTAGAAACATATAAAGCACACAGTGCAATTGCTTTCAAAATATATATCACAGGTTTAATGTCTTGCAAATGGATAAAGTGAATACTGTATGAACGATACATGTGTACTCTGACGTGTCCATGTATGTGTATTTGCTGCACTATTTACCGTAATTCATGTATTTGTAGCGTGACTCTATAGATGCGCTTCGCACATAAATAATCTTTAATTATCGTATTGTCTCAACGTATTCAATAATAATTCAGTTATGCAAAACTAATAATAAGTCTTATAACTTAACAGAAAGGCTATTTTATTACAGTAAACACGAAAAACAATTGTGGCGTGTAATAAAATGAAATTTTCATAATTGAAAACACATTATATTGCCATACGAATGCTGACTTTGCATGCATACATTATACAGCATTAATTGTGAATACATTATTATTGAGAAAATAAAAACTACTTGTATAAGGACACGAACACACATTTGTTCCTTAAAGTGTCGCGGATAATTTAGTTTTGTTTTCAAAAATATAATCCTTCAATTTTTTGAAAGATTGCTTCTTTATAACACTCCATCAGTTAACAAAAACGTAGTGAGTTCTTAGCTTGACCAACAATCGAGGCGTTATCTTTATATATTGAACATTGTCACCATTTGCTTAAATAAACCGATGTATAACGTACATTTACGTAAACCCATTTGCAGTAACTATTCTAAAATATCCGATTGCAGTAAAAAACCTAAATATTAGATAAACATACATGCGAACATATGTGTTTTTTCGATCACGACTGTCATTGGGACGACCTTTTATAATTTAGTAAAAGTATTATTATTTTTATATTTATTTTTATTTTTATATAATAGATTATTTAATTATGAATTTTGTACTGTGAAGGGAATGTCCACCAGCCCATGAACGTTGCTTGATAACAAGAGTGTAGGCATTATCGATCATGTTCATATTAATTAGAATTTGTTCTTCTTTCTATTAATCATTCGCAATAAGTCTGCATATATCGTAAATTAATAAATACAAACAAATCCATTTTGCGTGTAAATGCCGCATATATATAATGTGAATTATGTTTATTCGAATGATTTCGTATTTCTCCGTACATGCAATTTCGTTAATTTGATTAAGACAATTTATCCTGTTACAAGCATGGAACGAAATCTACAAGCATGTAGCTATGTGCCAAAGAACATGAAGTTAGAATACGGTTCTATTACCTTTCACGAGCAAATTACAAGTTTTGAAGACATTTGCCTTTGATGGAAGACATTTCACAGCAGGACACAACTATGTCATATGTACGATACTACTAGAAATTTGTATTCCTTATAGGTATTATTTCTTTCACTGTTTAAGCATGACACAAGTTACAGTTGAAATGCGTTATTTATTTTAAACTACCAGCTTTTATGATTTCTATATAACTTTGATATGTTTGGTACAAATACAAAATATGATTAGTGATAATCAGACATAATGCTGAAAACAACAGTACTTACATGTTTTGCAAGGTAGACTAGTGGTACAATACGTGTCACTCCTTAAATATAGATTCGCGTGTTAAATTGAAATTGAGTGTTTTTCTCTACGATGTATATACAATTTTGAATAAAGCAAAAAATGAAACTCTAGAAACATCAGTAGAAAAATGTTAACTCCCGCTATTCCTTATTTGAAGACAATCGCGCAATTACCAATTAAACACATGACATAATATAAAAGAACATTAAATGTAAACATGATTCAACTGGGTTCACCACCATGGAATGGTAAATTCAAAGCACTGAGGCTATAAACCTTTATAACGAAGCGCCAAGCCTCACACCTAGTCTATATTAAATACATCATAGCATTATATATATATAAAATTGGATATAATTACATCAAATAATTCAATGGTTTAATGTGCACCGAAGCAAAAGGATAAATACCTGAGGATACCAGATGAAAAGATTAATATGCAAATATCAATAAAATTCGTCTATGTTTATAACAGTTGAGAGAGAAGCATCATACCGTATAACACATGATAATCTTAATGCATCTCTGGAAGATACCATTGTGCATAGTTCGCTTGTAAATGCAAATACTACAATGCACACGCCATATTTGTTCAATAGAAATAAATCATTATTACTCAATATGCAAAATATATCCATGGTTTGTTAAAATTAACATTATAAAAATGTATAATAACAATTATTGAATAACAATAATGTACAAACACACACGTGCTGTTTTGACATTTTATAGTTGTTTTCATTCATTTTTATTCATTGCAATCATGATTTTCTATTCTTTTGTGGTTGTAATGTAGCATGTACAATGTTAACAATATAACAGTTTATATGAATAACCACAACTCATTCGAATTCGTCTTACCGTTCCCTTTCGTTTACCAGCCGATGTTCTACACATTCAAAGAGAATGGTCACTGTACATAGGCATTCAGTGGGCATTAGTTACACATGGCTACATTTGCAAGATCCATAAGACCAAAAGACATATATGATTACTAGAAAATACTGCCCCATATATTTACCACACATTGTTTGTCTCTAATAAGGAGACTTCTAGGACGTGTTAAACACATTGCAAGACCACGTCTCTCACCAATCATGATTTATATACTAGGTGCATTGAATTATTATAGCACATAAGATAGTAAAACAATTTTGGTAGGAAATGACGAATATCATTAACAGACACGTGTTAATTGGTATATTATTTTAAAGATTGTACGTTCTATGCAAAATGCAATTATGGAACAATGTTTACGCAAATTAAGCTAAAGTGGATACGCTTGACGTATTTACGAAAACTTTTATCATAAAAAGGTGAAAATAAATAAGGAATATACAATTTAAATGTCAACAAAACATTTGCTAAAACATCCAAAAACACAAATAAGATGACAAATAAGCAGAAGAAACGTCGAAGTAAAAAAAGATATACCATAACTAAACTGATTATTGATTTTCATTAAGAAGTTTATTCCTTACAAGGCTATCCGGGTTCAATCTCTTCTCTTGGCGCATTTGAGCTTGGTTGGTGGTCACTTTACCGGACCGGAGTGGTTTCGTTCGGGTACTGCGCCCATCCCTATCCCATTATCTGTACAAACATTGAATATCTCAGTAAAAACTAAATAGCTGGAAAAAAGCTATATTTCAAGACTCGTCCTTACGTTCATGAGTCTAGTAAGTTAATTAGTTTATTGTATGTTTGTTATTGTGTTTAATATTAAACGGATAGCAGCATACGTGTTTAGGTATTTATATTTTTGCCTTTATTACAGCCTTGGGAACTGACCAGAGGAGTGTTCGGCATTGACTCAGATGGTGAGCTGTTTACAATCGATGACAACGGTGAAAGGTAATAAAGTTGCACCACTAGTACGACTACTACTACTAGAAGAAGTAATGATAGTAGCAGCAATTTTAGAAGTATTTTTATACGTCGAAGTAGAAGTAACAGTTGAAGTTGTAGAAGTATAATTTGTAGAGAAGTAGTAGTAGTAGAAGTAGCTGTAGAAGTAGCTGTAGAAGTAGTAGTAGTAGTAATAGTAGTTGTAGTAGTAGTAGTAGTAATAGAAGAAGTATTAGTAGTAAAAAGCAAAAAGAGGCATTATTAAAACTCAGTGAGGATTAAACTAGTTGATTCCAGAAATCATTCTTACGCTTTTGGGCGGATTTTGAAGCACCGTACGTCTCTGTGTAAAACAGACACACCAAACAACAGAGTAATTCTTTTTATTAATGCTTTGTATATTGTGTTCTTGTAATATTATAAATGGTCAAATTTTAGAAATTTGGACCATTTGCATCCGTGTGAGAACTGAAATAATAAAGGTGCCCCATAAAATCTCATGTCCATAAACATATTGGCTGGTAAACACACCATATTTATCGTGGACAAACGCCCAGGTTGGACTAGAAGTTCAATCAAAAACAAACTATTACGTTCGTTAAATCGTATCATCATACCTTTGGTAAATTTTACATACATGAATATGTTAGGTTAGTTCACTCGGTGGTTTAACCAATTTTGATGAACGGTGCATATATTTGGGGCTTTTAAATAGTCCGATATCATTGAAAAGTTACATTTGCAAAACTGCAAACTATTGTTAAGGGTAACAAGTAATGCTATTACTTTAGGGACGTGTGGTAGAATGTCATTGTGTGTTGAATACCATAGAAAACACTTTAAGTATTTGTGTAAACTTCTTCATGTACCCTTTCATATATACACAAGCAATTGTTTTCGTATGCTTAAATGATGATATAGACAGACGGAGTAACCTGGGCTACGTATGTAAAACATCTCTATCGATTTGGCTTTGGTGTAAGTTGGTTTAGCTAAAAATTAGGGATGTTAAGGCATTTTTAAACATTTGTAAGCAGCGTTTAATCGATTGTACAAAACAGTAAAAAGTTAAAATTAACTGAATCATCGCGATGGGATACATATAGATGCTTTAAATGTCAAATTACTCCGGAACAATATCTGTACTTAAATATACCATTTTTATTTTATGCTTTCCGGTGGTTTATAGAGAAATATCGGTGAATTAAAACGGATAATTTCACTGTTTCAAACAGTGAAAATTATCAGTGAAAATTATCGAAAATTTTCACTGTTTACTGTGAAATGACGTCATTTTTTGACGAAACGACGTCATTATTTCAGCGAATTCTTTAGTTAAATTCATTGACAATGTATATAAACTGTGAAAAAAAAAATAAATAAAAAGAAAATTTGTTGGATTCGGTGGAATATCGATTTTACTTCACTCGTGATCATAGAAAGTATATATTTTCACTCGTGACTGTGCCACTCGTGAAAATATTATTTTCTATGATCACGCGTGAATTATAATCGATAATCCACCGAATCCAATAAATATCCTCTATATTTATAAAAATAATTCGCTATCGAAACCGGTAGACATATGAATGCTGATAGAGACGACCGTACTCGTCAGTTTTGTCTCGAACATAATCATAATATGTATATCATTGAAAACGAACATCGTGCTTTTTTCCACTGCCCTAATTATGAAGAACAAAGAAATAAATATGTGTTAAATTAGTATCATGGTAATACACATCTTCAACATTTAATTAATTTTGAATGAGGACATACAACGAACACAAACTAAGGACAATTATGCAAACCATCTTATTTTCATATTTTATACTTTAAACGTTTCAATGGATGTTTTGTCCGTAAAATATGACACTTTCATTCGATTAATGTTGTTTTTCTTTGCACAATATAGCATTACATCATTATTTTTGAATTTGATGATCTGGTTAATGACGTGTCCTGCTGGGGTGAACTTTTATGCATTACGCCAGTTTTAATCATATGTATGACCGCTTTGAGGAAATATGTTTTTGCTCGAAATCTCAGGAATTATTACAAACATGTATGCTTCATTTAAAAGGGTGGGTGTGTATCAGGGAGTCTTAAAATTTCGTTTAATGAGGGAATTTGCATTGGCGTATAGGATGCATTCTGTTTAAAAGTACATTTACATTTTTCGGATCCAGCCAGTTTCCTTGATATTGTTGTTTCTAGTTTTAAAACAATTGTCTAAATTTTAGTGTTTGTTGAATTGAGTTAACGCGGGTCTAAAACGAATTTCCCCGATGATCATTCTGTCTTATTAGATTTCCGTCCTTCCGTTCGTCCTTCTGATTTCAGGCCGTCACATGTTTTGTTTGCCGACTACGGTAAGATCTCTGATCCGCATATAATGCCGCTTGACACGCAGCATCCCTATGGAGTGGGCATGCACTTCATTGTAGGGTATTTCCGGTCCAATAATTTCTGAGTCATCCTTTTTTTAAATTAATATTTCACTCTTCGTTTCGGTGCGAGATTTCAGACACGAATATCCGAATATGATGAAACTTGATATGCAGCATCCATATAGGGGCATGATAATCAGTGTCACATCGTTCCGAGATTTGCCATAATGCTTTTGTTCTACGATTATAATTTAGTCATTTTGTTACGTTTTGTCTCAGGAACAATTGATCCATTTTAAAAGGTTCATATTCATTTTACTTTTATGTTGGACATGCGCTTAGTGTCAGGTCATTTTTTCCTTTCCATTCTTTCTGTGTGGTATGGCTTAAACAATTGGAATTTGATACCATAGATAAGAAATATGAGTGACACAATAATTGATGATAAAGGTTGTGTTGGTACGACGACAAGGATTTCAAACAGCAGCAGCTACTTATGACATAGTCTGAATACTTTTGGAAGGAAAATCGCTGGGTTTCACTGATAAATGGTTGTTATTACCCGCGCCTCACTAACTATTCGTATTAACTGATTGGGTTCTAGTTTAGTAGCAAACTTAACACATACTCGATACAATTGACATTTTGTTACCCTGTCGCATCTATTTTTCTGTAAAATAACAAAATAATAAAGAGGATCATATCCCTAATACGGCGAAGTCGTCATTTACAAAAGTATGTACATGTATACAGTTCGACGATGTCTGACGCTGCAGTATTTTCTGACGGTATCTCGTACCATTTTAGTTTCTAGTCTCGATCAACAGCCAATGTTTGCTTTTTTACCACTAACGTGTTCTCATCGGTGTGAGAATAGCCTATTTTAACTCTAAAATTAAAGATTGATACTGTGGACGGATGTATTTTTAATGTTCGCCCAAAACGAGGGTTATCTTTATGTAAAATTAACGCATCAATCAGTTAGTCCAGTTGGTATTTTGTAAAAAAACATATTATTGGCGTCGCTCTGGAGAGCGGCGACTAGACTGTAATGCATTTTTTTCGCTTATGGGAGGAGCAGTTATTGTACGGATCAATGCATATATTTTTGTTTTAAGAATATCTTGCATAGTGGTGATTTTTTTTGTAAATTAGTGCAAATAAGTACTGCATTTGTGCCTATTATATTTATTACAACATTTATTGCCAATAATGCAAAGTTAATTCTTTTAATTAATGGCTAAACAAAGGGACTGGGCACTAATAAAAAGATCACAGGGACTGGGCAAATACGCGAACCGGTGAAATATTATATAAATAGTCAACATTTTTGTCTGAAACTTAACAGTCACCGTGGTGTAGTGGATGAGGTGTCCGCCTAGCGATCGGGAGTTGGTGGGATTGATTCCCAGGCGGGGAGCATTCCTTTTTATATATTATTTATTTTATTTATATATTTATATACAATATATTTTTAATATATATATATATAATCAGTGTCCGACAAATTTCTTATTTTTCAGGTAGCCCACTGGGCTACCAATAAAAATATTTGGTAGCCCATAAAATTTTCCTACAAAATGATAAGAGGCAGGTTTTCATCTTCATTTTATTTCTTCATTTACATATACATAATATGTATACATACATATACATAATACAGCAAGTAGTCTGATGTACACAGTCAATATCGTAAATTAATTTTACAGTACAGGCACCGTGTACTTAAATGTAAATGTACCAAAGACAATCATATACGGTACTATAGATATTACATGTATGTGCACATGTATGTGTACTTAAATTCGAACAGCACGGTTAGTCGGAAACGTAAATAAAGCGTTTAGATGATCAATACGATTGACTCGTATGGTGTTAATCAATGCAATTGCCCGTTTTAACAACAAATACCGAGTTTCAAGAAATCAAGAGTATTAAATCATTTATTTACTTGTGTCCGTATTTACGTATTGCATCCGTATGTTACGACGCTTGTGTGCAGTCAATATGCAATACAACAATTGTTTCAATAATGAAGGAACTGATACAGCGTAACGGTAACGATACAGCGTGTTTACATGATATTTTATTAATAGGAAATGTCAATGCCAAATAATTCGCGAGATACCCCGGTACTTTAGTTGAAATTCACAATGAAACTTTTAATGGAAATTAAATGATCCCAATGTTGTACCCGCTACGAAATGTTTATTTACAAATAAATACACCCACGCCAATTTTTGCGCGCTTTTTATCTGTACAAAGAAATTCATTTATTAAATGTAGATTTTTGTAACCTAAAATAGCTGTACACAACGCGTGCAAACCGTGGCAGGTGATTTACTCATGTTGCAATATAACGGTCCAGATAAGAAGCTTATTTCATCATATCTTTAAATAGAACCATATGCCGAAATTCATTTGACACTTTAGAAAATTTCAAACGTTTGTGTTTATGACTCTTATCGTCTATATTACCCATCCACAATTTGCTTTTAAAAATATAAATCGGGCATATATGGGATTATTGTTTAACAGTCGATAAATCCAATTATTAATTGACAATGAAAACTAATTAGCAGGTGTTAACCGCGTTCACACTGTTGTTATTAATATTCATTTTCGGTTTCGTTACCGTTTTGAAGGATCCGCTATTGTTTTGATTTATTTAATGTTCGGCGTCCTTGGATATTTAACGACATCAAAAACGTTGTCGCTATTACTCATTGTTGCGGTTAACAAAGAATTCCAAACTGCGAAATGATGTTGCATCATGTGCGCCAACTATCCAACCGGCTCTCATTATATTATTAGCAGACGACAAATGTTGATTCTGATTGGATGATTAAAATACACTGTTACTGTTTACGACATAACCGCAAGTGATCGGTGACTGATTAGATAATTCATTGCACTTTGTTATCGGATTATAAGCAATACACAGTGTACAAGTGTCAGCGTGTTTATTCTACGTATATCTGTCAATAAACCGGGCCACCGCTCTTATAGATTTATAGTAGCCCGGCGGGCGTCAGCTGGAAAATTTCAGTAGCCCGATGAAAAATTTCGGTAGCCCCCGGGCTCCGGGCAATGGATTTGTCGGACACTATATATATATATATATATATATATATATATATATATATATATATATATATATATATATATATATATATATATATATATTATATTTTTATATTATTTTAAATAGAATTTAAAAATACCGCGTTTTAATGCGACCTCAATGAAACGTTGCACATTTTTATTTACATTAATGGATGCCGAGTGGTGATCTTTTATCCCACTTTTACAGCGAATTCGGTTGATTAAAGCCCCGTTTATTAAATTTCATCTATAATCAACGGCACGTGCTACGTTGTTATGAATAAAATTGTAATTTATTACGCCCGACTCTTTGTCACATAACGATATTCTGATTAAAAAAAAATGAATATTTGATCAGTGGTTATTTTTGGAACGCGGAGTAATACACTGACATTGGTAACACTACAGCCATTATCAAAGTACGACAAACACTCATGAAAACGCGAAATTACCCATTTAAATTAATTTTGTTTAAATAAAAAGGTTTACTGAATAAACAGTTGGATAAATAGAATAATAGGTTAGTGTTGATTATAGATCAGGTTTATCATGCTCGGCACGAAAACGAAAAAGCACTCGCCAAGGCTCGTGCTTTTTGTTTTCTAAGCCTCCCATGATTAACCTCATCTATAATCAATACTAACCTGATATTCTATATATAAAAAATACACGTGTTTTTATATCAACAAATAAATGCAAACAACACATCTATTTTGCATGTATTTTTGTTGTTGTTAATGGTTGTCTTTCATAGGCCCTAAGTACTATCCCTACCACATATAGAGCGCGAAGCGCGACACGTATTATTGATTGTAACAATGAGTTGTGATAAAGGAAGCAGCCGCTTATCAAAGAGGAGCTGTGTCCCAGCAACCCGTTTCCCTAGAGTCAAGCACTCCTCGGAGTTTTTTTTAAGAACCACATATAGAGCGCGAAGCGCGACACGTATTACTATCCAGGTGGTATGGACCCTGTGGTATGGACTATTTTAGGTGACACTATCAATGCGCATATTGTGAGATGAAGCAGATTTTTTAAAACCCACACAGTTCTGTTCCATTAATGAAAATTGCATACGAATGTCAGTAAAAAAAGGAAACCAATGTTAATAGAATGAACTATGGAACATTTGGGGGTTAAAATACAAAAACATAAATAATGGTTATTTGGGGGTTATAACACAACATAATTCCTTGTAGATAATTGTTATTTGGGGGTTATAACACAAAATCATAGATACTGGTTATACCAGTATCTTTTTCTATGTTGTTTAAATTAATCGGCCAATATATTAATATTTACAGTAGAAACAAGAAATATCTTTAAATGATGATGATGATGATGATGTTGTAAATGTCATCTAATTGTAATTGACAAAAATATCGAGATTACCTACACTTTCCAAAATGTAAATACGGTTTTAAACAATGTTAAACTTTTTTAAATTGTGTATATAATAGTAATTACAAATTCCGAATATAAATGTATGGGTTTAATATATATTTCTTATTTACTATAATTTAAAATCCCTTACATAAAAAACGAACAACAACAATACTAAGAATAAACAGATGTAATTAAAAAAAAAAATTATACTTTTTTTCTTTTTAACTACCACTTTGAATATAATTTAGTTGTATTAGTTTATTCTTTTACTTTGCATGTGATATAAACAATTCATTTGTTTGCACTTATGAGGACAATCAGTGAACTGTAAACGCGTATCGTAAAGTTTATACCATTTCAAAACGACTTCTTCAACATTCATATGATGTCGAAATGATATTGCACGTTGCCGTGCCGATAGTTGGTGTATTTGAAACACGTTTTCGGTATAAGTATATGTATTTACATAACGTTTAACTGAATTGTATTACGGCTTTGTTATTTTTTTATTTCTTTCGAAAGTATTGTGCATTTGAAAGGAAATACTCCGCATTAGCAAATATTTTAAATGAACGTTACAAATTGAAATCATCACCTACATAAATTTCGCACCAATGAATACAATAATGCAAGCATAGCACCATTGATGTATTGTTTAAATAAATGAATAACATAGTATCGTAGACGTTCGATTTTAAGCTGCTTTTGTAATAATTGTTTTTGTTGTAAAACTGATAGAAGTTTGAGTTATAGTAGAAGTTGTTGATGACTATGCTGAGTATAGCGTTGTTGTTATTTTATATTTATTTTCACTGTCATTGTGATAATTACATTTTGGCCTTTGCTTTATTGTCACAAATAATTTAAAACGTTCTATGAAATTTCTTATTGAGGTGGACGTTAAACCTAGCTTCATTGACCGAAGTTAATGCTCAAAGAGACGGTAACACTTCGACTAGCGCTTTAGCGAGTGATACTCATGCCAATTCAAGTTCTCCTCGCTTTGCTGTTGGCGACTTGGTGAAGATAAGAAAGAAGGCGGTAAGATTACATCTGAAACACACACACACACACACACACACTCAACGAAATTCATTAATTAAAACAGATATAAAAGTAATGTACACAATAGTAAGTGTTTTGACAAAAAACATGATTTGCAGATATTATGTGTCTATGTTTGAGGGCGATAGCATCGGAACGACAAATCGTTGGTTTATGACACAATAACAATCACAATGCCGTATTTTTTATATAAATTGTATCACGAATTTATATAACTTGTCTTTATAATATGAAAACTATTTAAATCTATACTTCGCCGTTTTTGCCGCGATAACAAAATACACAAACGCGTTACTGTTAGGGCTCGAACGGGTAAAAAAAGTCTTCTGGTTGGATCGGCGGGTCAAAATTTATAAAAAAAGCTGTAGATTTTCGAGTCAGTTTGATGTTAATAAGCAATGTGTCCCGATATCGTCGAACAAAAGCATTGTCCCGGATTTGCGGGTAATTTTTCGACTCGCGAATTGGATTCGTTTCCGGGACCCGTTTCAGCCATTATATCAGTGACAGAAAAACAACTAAACAATTCAAAATGACCTCGGCTTTATAAATTAACATCGAGCGAATAATCCAAGTGACTTAATTTAAATTGTTAAACATACTTACGTTATTATGGTAATAAATCAAAATTCAAAATAATTGCCGAATAAACCAAACCTAAATATGTATATATGCTTAGATATAACAATCGTCCACTAATGTTATTGTTCTGCTATTTTATGATACACAAACTTTTTTGTTCAAAAGTTTGCTAGATCGCGCTTTAAAGCAGTTGTATTTTACGGCATTCATTATTGTGATTTCCGGAACTTCTTTCACAACATTTAGCACCGCCCATGGTTTGTTACATAATAACCCACACTTATCTCCCGGGTCGTGTTTAAATTCAGAAATAGTTTTCCACTTAATGTGAATTATTGCGGTAATAACGGAATATTCTGATTTCTGTTGCGTAGGAATCAAACAACCATCAAAACGATACACCGTTCGTTATTACAGCGATAACCAACATTAATCCGGAAATTACTTCGATTCTTCACGGCAGTAACACGGAACACGCCGATACTTATTGATTTTATCTCGACCATCACGGATCAGCACGGAGCTGCTTATGAGGAACACGGTGCACACACGGACAAACACGGTGGAAATACGGAGGTTACACAGACTATCAGTTTAGAACTCTGAAGCACACGGACGATGTCGGATAGAAAGGGTGCTCACAATAACTTTCATAGTGTAAACACGTTGAAAATACGGAGGAAGACGGAATATCAATAATTATGACGGCTGGTCATATTAAAACAGGCGACGTATTATGGAAAACGCGTTCGAGATTCTTGTGAATTGCGTTCAATATCTAGGCACTTAAATGTTTCAGCCTCCAGAGACGATGACGTCCATTGTGCTGTCTTGCATCTGCATACAGAATCTGAGACAGCGCTATGGTAATGCGCGTGAAAGTGTAGCTGACCAGGAGGACAACTATTGCAACATCATACCAGGACATTTGCGAAACGACAACCCGCTCATAGATCGGGTGTCGGAGCTTTCATCGAAATAAACCTCAAAATCATCAAAAACAAAAGCGAATAGCTTCGGGCCACCTCAGGACAACATGATATGAACATTGTAATACAACGAAATATTCTATTGATACGTAATGTCATGTGGTTGAGTTACAAAATATAACCAATATTATGTGGACCTACATTTTACAAAATTAAAGATATGAGTATCATTTGTAAATAATATGTGCAAGATTCTGTTATGTGTTATGATTATAAAATGAAAATGTTATGCAATAAAGTGATATATAAAAAAACAATTGCTCATATCAATGTGCACACAAGAGCGTTCGATATAACATCTTCGAGATCCGACTGCAGAATGATGGAATTACCGAAAATCAACCTGCTTGTATACAAGTTATTGTCCGTCCGGGACAGATCTTGTTTTCTCCGTATCGCTACCGTGTTTGTCCGTTTCGTTGTCGTAAAGGTCCGGGACGGTACGTGTAGATGCCGTTTTGGTCCGTGTTTATCCGGTGCAAACATTGTTTGTGCCGTGTTTGTACGTAACAGAGCGTTGCTCTGCCGGGACAGTACTTGTGAGCAGCGTGTTGATAGCGTGTTGATGCCATGTTCGTCCCTGTGTCAACGGGGTGATGAAGACAAGACTTTGGAAGACAGTCGACGCTCAAAAATCCGTAAACGTTCACGGATCGTTACGGATTGTCCCAGATCTTGATAAGAGAGATGGGGTCCGGGATGATTCGGGCCTGCCGTGGCCATCCGTGCTTTTCTGGGATTGGGTCTTAAACGACATTTAGATCTATACAATTGTTTGAAAAATCAAAATTAACAATTGACATATGCAAAGTGTAAGGAGGGTTCAGACTTCGATATATCAGACTTTCAACTTTTTTTTCAACATGCATTGTTCTTGTTAAACTATTTAAATAATGATTTGTTCGCCGTATTACTGACACATACAAGAGTTCTTGGTATGTAGTATGAAAACATTACAAAGTTCAGAATCGAAACTCTTAAACGCTATATGATCATGAAAATTTGATAAATATTTAGTTAAACAGTCAAATAAGCATTTCAATATGTTGTCTGTTGTGTGAGATACATAATGCCAATGTCAAAGATATTTCAGCGTATGACCTGTGTAAGTCAAGTGTAAGTCAAATTTTGGTCAGCGTATTCTTTATAAAGTGTGGTTACGGTATGGGTATATGGGTAAACTGAATACATGTATTAACTGTTTTTCACTTGTGTCAGATAAACGACGCTAGATAAAATTACTAAATGGCATAATTCCATAACAGCTTTAAAAAGCAAAAGACCTTCGTATATAACCGATTTGGAACGTGTATCTATCGCAACCATAGTGTGCAATGTCCGCTGTCTATCCGTCAGTCCGTCTTTCCGGATATCGGATTTTAGTTTGCAGTCGGTTGAAGATGATGCACAATATGACTTTGCTCTGATAGCTGATGCTGCTGATAGAACGGAACTTCTCGTGCAGCTTGAGGTTGCACTTTTTGGTAGGGAGATGACCAGAGACTGAGTCCACTTATTGGGTCACTTCTTTTCTTCCAAGATCTTCTGCAATAATGCCGTCATTACTGAAGTCGTTGCCCATCGACCGTGATCAATCAGCTCGGTAGAGCCGTGGTTTACTAGCGAAGATTTGATTATATTCAGACTGCGCACTGCCTCCTCAACCTCTGCCTTTAGTATGGACGGAAACGTCGTCATCCGCTTCTGGTCTGGTATCGTTCTGAAGGGGACTGAGATCTGGTTGAAGCGGGTAGTAATAAAGGTCGCCGCTTTATTCCGTCCACCTGTTTAGGACTGCGGCAATCTCGGTCAATATGTTCTCGTCAGTGCCTGGCATAACCATGGCCTTATGCAGACTGGTCTTCTTGCGGATCTTGAGGTGCTGAATGACTTATTACTGCTACCTGTGGTCATCTCTTTTAATGTTGATATATTGCCCCTCAATCCACTCCTCCTTTGCCTCTTGTTTTTTCATCCTTACCTCCCTGTTTTCTGCTATTCTGTCCTAGATCCAGGCTGGTGTACTATACTACATGAGCTCTCTTTTTTGTCGCAGATGTCCATGATCTCGGTCGTCACCATTGATTTGTTCTTCCTTCTCTCTATCAAGAACTTCTGCGGCCGATGACAGCATGACTTAATTAATGTTGTTGGTGTCGATATAATTGTCTGGTATGTTCAGGGCTGCAAACCTGCTACCTATTTGTTTTAAAATGCCTCTGATATATCTGGATCCTTCAGTTTCTAAACTCCGATCCGAGTGTTCTTGGTTATGCGTTTGTTCTTTAACTTTCGTTTGATGGTTGCGGGCAGTAAGTCATGGTTGCTACCGATGTCTGTGCCAGGAAACGTTGTTGTGATTGCTTTGTCGATGCTGGACTTGAACCCTAGGAAATTAATCTTGATGTGTACTTGCCTGTTTGGAGCATACCAGATTGATGTTCTGGTCGGTTTGTTTGGCGGGTTCTAGTGAACTCAAGATGTATAAGCCTTCTTTTATTGGTCTCTGCTATACCAAATCTACCTACTGTCCCTGACCAGTCTTGGTAGGCATATGATTCAAGCTTGCGTTTTAATCACCGAGGACAATGAGGATGTCTTTGCTTTGACATTTGCTCTGACTCTGATTTGCTCTATGATTCGCTCTGACACTTTAGAAAACTATTCGATCCCCTCGTCTAAATAGTCTGATTCTTTTGCGTAGAGCTGGATGATGGTTCTGTTGTAAGTTCTCGCTCAGGTACGGGACTAGATGAGCCTGCTGGAGACTCCATTGCAACTGATGACGTTGTTGATTACCTACTTCATAACGATGAAAGCAATCCCGTAACAATGTTTTGCATACTTCCCGCTGAACAATAGATTAAGCCCTTTGCCTGTTGATGTTTCTCCGACGCCCAGCCACCTTACCTTGCTACGTTAGTGTTTTGATGTCTTTACGGTAGCGCGCGCTTTAGCTCTTGCGTCAGTTCGTGGATCTTTCCGCACGCATGAAGTTTTGTCACGTTCCATGTTCCTAAGAATTGTCCCTTTTTGCTATTTCTGTTCAGATGGATTGAGTAAATCTTCGCGGCGCCCGTCTCCTCTCAAAGAACTTGCAGCGTATCGTTAGAAACATGCCAGAACACTAACTCCGTTTCGCCCACCAGCAGAAGCGGTTACAAGGGTGTGAATGGGTTAAGGTCCTGGAACCAGAAGTGAGAGTTGAGTAGCAGGTGTGAACCAGTTGTACCCGTCCTCCCGATGGAGCTTCTGCCAAACGACAATGCATTATCTCCTTGCAGAACACCCTCCCCCACTCTCTCTCTGCCTCTCCCTCGAGTGATTTTTACGTGAAAATTAATAAAATGTATTTATCTAACAATTCATGGAAAAAATCAGCTTTTAGAGCAAGTACAAAAGCATTATATATATTAATATATTACTGGAGGGTTGGCCGTTTGGCAATTGTCCTGTGATAATCATAACTATATTAATATAGAAACAATTGAAATGAAACACAATAATCATGTGGACATTTCCAGAACAATAAAATAACAATATGCCTGACACGGTGATAAAGAATTGGTGTTTTTGTTATTATTTCTTTTGAGCGCTGCGTTATTTTTTATTGAAGATAATCTTTCAAAAGTTCATATGTTGATAAGAAACAATAAAGGGAAGAGCAGAATACAAACCACCACTTCGGGGACTTTGAATTCTTTTTAATCTTCCGGTTCCATCCTTTAAAGATGATTGCATTTTCCAACAAAATTTAATACAATATCAAGCTACATGTTGTTGCACATTTATTCGACTAGTTTATGAAGATAATCGAGTTCGGCGTCAAGTTGTGTTTGTTTGTCAAGTAAGATGGTCAATCTTACGAATTAAACATCTGTTTGATAACTGATTTGCTAAAATTATTATATTGAATTAAAATATTTTTTTCGTTTCTAATCCTGCGAAATGTTTTACTGGAAATAATTGTACATGATAGCAAAATACGATCTCCGTATAAGTCCAGTTTTATGAAGATTAACGTACGTGTTATAATACACAACAAATAACTTGTGTACAGTATGTTTGTAATTTAGATTGCCCATTCTTTGAACAATATATTAACAAAATCTACTCGAACGAACTAGTCTTTAATAAATCGTGTCAATCCAATACAGACGCTGCGTATTTAGACTTACTATTAATAAAAATATGATCAAAACTATTTTGTACGACAAACGGGACGACTTTAACTTTGAAATGGTGAATTTTCCGTTCCTAGATGGCAGCATCCCTAAAGGTCCATCCTATGGTATTTACATTTTGCAGTTTGTACGTTATGCCAGAGAATGTTCATTTATTAAAGATTTTAATGATCGTAATCGTATATTAACAAAGAAATTGCAAAAACAAGTTTTTTGTATCATAACCTTAGAAGTAAATTCGCTAAATTTGACTTAAAGTATGGTGATTAATTTCTAAATATAATGTTTCTTTGAAATGGCATTTAACTAATGGAGTTTCCCACCCATCATTTTATGGAGATGTTTTGAAGCGTGTTCGCAAATTAAAATATCTTAAAGAAAATGTTTATATTAAACTTTTCAATTTAATAAACTCATTTTTATCAAAAGGATATGATGTTAACGTACTTAAAAACACGTGCTTTTTGGTTTTCGATTCACTATATCTTTTTTCTCCTAAAATTTGGAATAATTAATGGAATTACCATTTTATACGTTTGATTCTTATATATTTTATCACCTAAGATGGTTTTATTGGTCATTCAATTTTACAGTACCGCCCCTTTAATATATATATTTTTTGTTACAGTATTGCCCCTGGATTTTGTTCACATCATCGTGTCTTCGCTTATCAATTACGTCATACGAAACTATTTCTCTGTTCCTGGCTTCATTGATTTTTGTGACGTCATCGCTTTTATATTGCTTCATACCACATACTTTAACTGTTTCAATCTACATGCATAGGTCATTGGGTTAAAAACTTTCAAATTTAATTATATTTTCTCTCTGACAGGCGTTTCTTGTTTGATTTATTTTTAGCAGTCACATAAACAACCAAGCTATGTAATATGGATCTTTTACACCCATTATTGCTGCTTCTTCCTGTATTTGCGCGATGATGATCTGAAATATTAACTTCATGACGCTATATTCTTAAATCTTTTTCTATAAAGAAGGAATGTAGTTGACACTTGTTCGTAGTTTCTTTCATCGTTTCTCAAAAAGTTGTAACTTTGTTGCTCTGGTATCTTTCCTACCATTGAGTAATTAAATGGTAATTAAATTGAATGCGTTTTAATTCCTTTTTATTATTGTTTAATTTGAGTTACAATGCTATGAGGTTAAATTTGATTTACACTTAAATGTATCATGAATATTGCTGGGCCAAGTGTGAGGTTGAGCGCTCTAAAACCGGTTTAAACCCCCAATGCTTTGCATTGACCGTTCCAATGCGGTGGCCCCAGCTTTATATGTGTTTATGTTGTTTTGTATTGTGCTGTTTTGTACTGTTTGGGCAATCGGTCACTTGCCTTAAATAAAGGACCAACTAGTTGTTTATAATAAGAATTCAATACTGCTCCATCAGCTGTAGTTTCACTTCTTTATATTGTGAATAATTACATGTATTATTAAACAATATGCTGGACAAAGTGAAAAAGAATTGTTGTTTTTTTCCTATTATTTCTTTTGGAGCATGACGTTTTTTTATTGAAGGGAATCTTTAAAAAGTTCATAATTTGATACGGAACAATATGGGGAAGAGCAGAGTACACATATCTTTTTTAGGAATATCAGGGTTATTGTTCTTTGCTAAAGTTATGTGTTTCAATGAAAAAAGACAATTTGTCTGTTTTCCCTACTGTGAATGATACAAAATTGCCTATTCGGGTAAACGAACACTTCCGGGACTTTGAAACATTTTTGAACTTCCGGTTTCCATAATATAAATATGATTTCATGTTCGAACAAAATGTTTTACCATATCAAATGGCACGTTGTTGCACATTTATTCGACTAGTTAATGAAGATAATCAAGTTCGACGTCAAGCTGTGCGTCGAGCAAGATTATCGATCTTACGAAATTCACATCTGCTTGATTACTGATTTGCTTAAATTAGTATCTCGAATTACCAATATTTGCGTTCTAATCTTGCGATTTTTTTTACTGGAAATGTAAGTAAAATATAGCAATTTACGATCTCCGTATACATTTAGTAGTATGAAGATTAATGTACTTGCTATAATACAACACAAAAGAACTGTTGTACAATCTACTAGTGACTACAAGAGTAAATTCGTTAATTTCACTTCCCTATTATAAATTTATACAGTAATGCAAATGTTGATTTAAAATGACACAAACAATCGTAAAATATCTGTACAACTAGGACGTTATGTCAACTTTACTCATACGGCGATGTTCTTTTGCAGACCATTGGTTCCATAGTGCAGGTGAACGAGGATAATAAACTGATGATCCGCGTGTACGGTGAACAATGTTCGTGGTTGTACAAGCCGAAAGATGTCACGTTGTTGACGGGAGGTAATAACAAACTATTGTCGAACTTTTTTTTTTTTTACATTTTTTTTAAATTCAATATAAAACATACAATGTAGATATGTGCATAAGCAAGAACAAAAGTGGTATAATACAACAGTAATAATATCAAACACATATTATACATGATATGCTAGGACATAATGTTTTTTTGCTTTGGTTGCATGTGGTGTATGCTGTTATTAGCTCATCTATTTTTTGAAAAAAAAAGAGCTATTGTCATCACCTTGGCGTCGGCGTCGGCGTCTGCGTCTGCGTCGGCGTCCGGTTAAGTTTTGCGTTTAGGTCCACTTTTCTTAGAAAGTATCAATGCTATTGCATTCAAACTTGGTACACTTACTTACTATCATGAGGGGACTAGGCAGGCAAAGTTAGATAACTCTGGCGTGCATTTTGACTGAATTATGTGCCCTTTTTATACTTAGCAAATTGAAAATTTTGGTTAAGTTTTGCGTTTGGGTCCACTTTTTTCAGAAAGTATCAATGCTCTTGCATTCAAACTTGGTACACTTACTTACTATCATGAAGGGACTGGGCAGGCAAAGTTAGATAACTCTGGCGTGCATTTTGACAGAATTATGTGCCCTTTTTATACTTAGAAAATTGACAATTTTGGTTAAGTTTTGTGTTTAGGTCCATTTTATTCCTTAAGTATCAAAGCTATTGCTTTCATACTTGCAACACTTACTAACTATCATAAGGGGACTGTGCAGGCAAAGTAATGTAACTCTGACTGGCATTTTGACAGAATTATGTGCCCTTTTTATACTTAGAAAATTGAAAATTTGGTTAAGTTTTGTGTTTAGGTCCACTTTATTCCTACAGTATCAAGGCTATTGCTTTCAAACTTCAAATACTTTCATGCTATCATGAGGTTACTGTACCTGGCAAGTTGAATTTTACCTTGACCTTTGAATGACCTTGACTCTCAAGGTCAAATTATACAATTTTGCTAAAATTGCCATGACTTCTTTATTTATGATTAGATTTGATTGATACTTTGACAAAACTACTCTTACCTGACATACCACAATAGACTCCACCCAAACCATCCCCCCTCCCCCCCCGAATCCCCCCCTATTTTTTTTTTTTTAAGATCATCTCACAAATGACCACCACACCCTCACACTATACCCCCCCCCCCCAATTATTTTTTAAACGGTTAAAAAACACAACTATTTATTTTTATTATTTTATGTTTGAAATACCGTCCAACCATCACACCCAAGAATCCCCCCCACCCCCCCCCTTTCCCCACCCGAATCCCCCCCCCTAATTTATTTTTTATTTTTTTTGTGTAAAATAATCTCACAAATTACCACCACACCCTCACACTATACCCCCCCCCCCCCTCACCCCCCAATTTTTTTTGAAACGGTTAAAAAACACAAATATTTATTTTTATTATTTTATGTTTGAAATACCGTCCAACCATCGCACCCCCCCCGATTTTTTTTTTGCCATTTTTTTCGCATTTTTGGAAGATAATGTTATAAATGTCCACGCCCCCACACTATACACCCCTCTTCACTCCACCCCTCCCTCCTTTGTGATTGAAAATGAGAGTCCGTTCACCTTTAAAAAGAAAATAGATGAGCGGTCTGCACCCGCAAGGCGGTGCTCTTGTTTTTAAATGTAATAATCAATCCTATAGATGAGTTGCGTAGAGTTAGGTGGATGAAAACTGGACTGGGTTATGAAAGTTTATGCGTTCCTATTTTTGTTCAAAAATATGAAGTTTATCGTTGTTGAGGGCTATTTCTTTTTCAATTTGGATCTTTAGTTTTAAATAGTTTATAAAACAGTTGAAAGTAGGTATTTTTTTTTGTATTTGAAGCTAAATATAAAATATTTCATTAATATGATAATGTGGTTCACAGTGTGATTAATTTCTGGTATTTTAAAAGTATTCACACCGAAACTGATATTTATGAGAGACAGTTTTAATTTTAATTGTTGTTTCTCTAGAAAAGTTGTTAACTGGTTCCATAGAGTTTGAATATGTTTGCACTCCCAGAAAAGGTGTTCTATTGTTTCAATGTGTTCGCTGCATATATCACATAAATTTGTGTTGGATAGGTTGCACTTAAAAAGGTATTTATTTGTAGCTATGATTCTGTGGACATGTTTATATTGAAAGTTTCTCAGTGTGCTATCTATAGTTGTTTTATATGGCATGATAAATATTTGTTTCCAATTTAATTCTTGTTCTCGAAGAATGCTTTGCCATTTATTTTGAATCTTGGAGTTTTCTGCAGGGTGTTTAATTTGTAGTTTGTAAAATATTTTGTTTGTTTTGTTTTGTTTTGCAAGTATGTTTTCCGTGAATGATGTTTGAGTACATGGTGTGTTATTTGTATTAATTGTAGATTTAATATATATGGGTATGCTTTTAATTAATGTGTAATACATTAGGAAATTGCCTGAAGGTATTCCGTATATATAACATATATTCTCAAAAGAATAGAAGTCTTTTATTCTGTAATCGTACAATTGGTCGACATATTTAATGTTTTTTTTTTCAAACCAATGTTTATAGAAAAAAGTCTTATTGTTTGAAGTTATGTCTTTATTGTTCCATAGAATAGTTTTACTGGTGATTTGGGTTTCTAGATTATGAGTAACATTAGTCCATGCTGATAAAATATTTGATAGAAATATGTTTTCGTTTGCAATTGCATGCAAAATGGTATTGCTGATGTTACATTCAAAAAGTAAGGAGTCACCATATTTTTTTAGGATTTCCTGGTAGAATAATTTCCATTTACTTGTATTGGTATTATCTAGATATCTTTTAACCCAGCTGCATTTGATTGCATTCAAGAATGAGTAGATGTCCGTTAATTGGATACCTCCATTTTCTACAGATTGAATTAACTGAGTTCGCTTAATTTTATCAGGTTTACCGTCCCATATGAAATTAAATATTTTTGATTGTATATTTCTAATAATATCTTTGGTGGGTTTGGGAGAACTGTTTGTGTATAAATTAATTTAGGTAGTGCAAACGTTTTCAACACCGTGTTTTTTCCGATTAGTGTAAGTTTACGATGCTGCCATGATTTTAAACAATTTTTAAATTTTTGTAGTTTAGGCAGTATGTTTTTTAGAACTGTTTCATTTTCATTGTTTGTAAATGTTATTGCTAACGTTGTTGCTTCATCTGATGTCCAGTGGAATTTCATTTCTTTTTTAAGTTGAATATTACTTGGTTTAAATTTACCTACTCGTAGCACAGTGCATTTACTTTTGTTAAGTTTAAGACCCGATGCCATTCCAAAAAGGGTAAGCGATTCTATAAGATTATTGAATGAGTCAATACTGTCATTTAAAAAATAAGTTGCGTCGTCAGCAAATAGCGACTGTTTAATTTCTTCGTCAGGTTCTAGCGATATTCCATTTATATGGTTATTTGATTGGATATAGTGTGATAGATACTTGATGCATATAATAAATAGTGAGTATGAGAGTGGACATCCTTGTCGTTCTCCTCGTTCGATGTTAAAACTGTTTGAGAAGAAGCCATTGTTAATTAGTATACTGTTAATATCGGTATAAAATAGTTTTACCCATTTAATTAGACTTTCACCGAAATTCATATGTTCTAAGCAAGAAAACATAAACGAATGGTCTAGTGAATCGAAAGCCTTTTCAAAGTATGCAAAGAAGATGAGGCCAAAATTGTTTGGTTGGTTGAAATAATTTATGCATTCTTGTATCAGACGTACATTTTCACCAATGTAACGTCCTTTAATAAAACCAGATTGTGATCTTGAAATGACTGATGGTAATACTTTTTTGATTCTGTTTGAAATACTTTTAGTTGCAATTTTATAATCATTGTTAAGTAGACTAATCGGGCGCCAGTTTGATAAGGATTCTAGGTTTTTTCCAGGTTTTGGAATGAGTGATATTATACCTTGCTTTTGTAGCGTAGTTAGGTTTTTGTTGTTAAATGAATAGTTGAGTGAATTAATTAAATGTGTTTTAATATCGTTCCAGAATATTTTATAAAATTCGACTGTGATGCCATCAGATCCTGGACTTTTGTTATTTTGCATTTCTTTAAGTGCTAATCCACATTCATATTCATTAAGTAATCCGTCGCACAGCTGTTTTTCTTCTTGATTTAAAGCATGATGTGTATTTTTAAATAGGGTGTTATTTTCAACATGTTTTCGTTTATAGATGGTTTCGAAAAACAAACGTTGTTCTTCTAGTATTTGAGTTCTGTGTGTTATATCTTCGCCATTAACTACTAATTTGTGTACAGTCGAACTTTATTCAAATACAATTAAAATGTTAACAGAACGAGGGTTGGGTAGCATTTCAGATCAGTGTTCTTTATCACCAGGCAAGGTGTCGAGTGTTTGTCTTGTAACTGTCAATATTATTATTTATTTCAAATGTTCTCTTCATGATTTTTAAACGTCTGCATGTACTGCCATATAACTTCAGATTAGTACAAACTATTGCTACGCATTCTACTAAACATGAACGCTTGTTAAGTCTAAAGCGGTTTTGTTTTTAAGATTTACTCGTACCTTTTAAATATGTTAACTTTCAAAGTTGTCGTCTTGCTAATTTATTTTCGCAGAAAACGATGATGCTTACTTTCTGAATGTTAGCATATGTACTGCAATAGTTAACTTAGTCTCTTTTAGGACTAAACTTTACACATTTTTAGCTCACTTGAGCACAACGCGTTGTGCGGCGTGCGTTGTGCGGCGTCAACATTTGCCTTGTTAACTCTCTAGAGGCCACACATATTGTCCAATCTTCATGAAATTTGGTCAGAAGATTGGATTCAATGATATCTTGGATGAGTTCAAAAATGGTTACGTTTGCTTGAAAAACATGGCTGCCAAGGGGCGGGGCCTTTTTTCCTAATATGGCTATATATGGCTATAGTAAAATCTTGTTAACACTCTAGAGGCCACATTTTCTGTCTGATCTTCATAAAACTTGGTCAGAAGATTCATCCCAATAATATCTTGGATGAGTTTGAAAATGATGGCGGTTGGTTGAAAAATATGGCCGCCAGGGTGCGGGGCATTTTTCCTTAAATGGCTACAGTAAAACCTTGTTAACACTCTAGAGTCCACATTTATTTTCGAATCTTCATGAAACTTGCTCAGAAGATTTGTCCCACTGATTTCTTGCATGAGTTCAAAAATGGTAACCTTTGCTTGAAAAACATGGCTGCCAAGGGGCGGGTCATTTTTCCTTATATTGCTATATATGGCTATAGTAAAATCTTGTTAACACTCTAGAGGCCACATTTATTGTCTAATCTTCATGAAACTTGGTCAGAAGATTCATCCCAATAATATCTTGGACGAGTTCGAAAATGATGCCGGTTGGTTGAAAAACATGGCCGCCAGGGGCGGAGCATTTTTCCTTATATGGCTATATATAGTAAAACCTTGTTAACACTCTAAAGGCCACATTTATTGTCCAATCTTGATGAAATATGGTCAGAAGATTTATCTTAATGATCTCTTGGATGAGTTCGAAAATGGTTTTGGTTTCTTTAAAAAAATGGCCACCAAGGGGCGGGGCATTTTTCCTTATATGGCAATATAAGGCTATAGTGAAATCTTGTTAACATTCTAGAGGCCACATTTATAGTCCAATCTTCATGAAACTTGGTCTGAAGATTCATCCCAATAATATCTTGGACGAGTTCAAAAATGATGCCGGTTGGTTGAAAAACATGGCCACCACGGGGGCGGGACTATTTTCCTTATATGGCCATAGTAAAACCTTGTTAGCACTCTAGAGGTCACATTTATTTTCCGATCATCATGAAACTTGGTCAGAGGATTTGTCCCAATGATATCTTGGGTGAATTCGAAAATGGTTTTGGTTGCTTTAAAAACATGGCAACCAGGGGCGGGGCATTTTTCCTTATATGGCTATATATGGCTATAGTAAAACAATGAAATTTGGTCAGAAGATTGGTCTCAGTGATATCTTGGATGAGTTTGAAAATAATTATGTTTGCTTGAAAAAAATGGCTTCCAAGGGGGGGGGGGGGGGGGGCATTTTTCCTTATATGGCTATAGTAAAATCTTGTTAACACTCTAGAGGCCACATTTACTGTCCGATCTTCACGAAACTTGGTCAGAAGATTCATCCCAATATTATCTTGGACGAGTTTAAAAATGATGCCGGTTGGTTGAAAAACTTGGCCGCCAGGGGGCGGGGCATTATTTTCTTATATGGCTATAGTAAAACTTTGTTAACACTCTAGAGGCCACATTTATTTTCCGATCTTCGTGAAACTTGGTCAGAAGATTTGTCCCAACCATATTTTCTTATCTCAGGTGAGCGACTTTGGGCCTTTCAGGCCCTCTTGTTTAAGTAAGATATTTAATACAATTATAAGTTTATCTTAATCACAAACTCTAGAAATTTATATAATAACATATATTTTTTCCATTTTATTATAATCAGTATCTAGTGGGCGTTCATGCAAAAGAATACTTAGTTTGGCTAAAAATACTAGACACAAACAGCTATGATATTGCCTTCAGAGGGGCTCAATTCGATCATAACGTACTGCTCATTTGTTATAAATAAGCGGATCAGTACTTAAAATTAAGTTGATGATATTAACATATACTTTTCTAACCGACGTTTTTGCATTTTAAAGGTGCTTTGATCAATTAGTACATCCATATAAATCTAAAAGAGCCGGTATGTTGCGCTTGCACAAGCGCGTAGCCAAGGGTTTCAAAAATATTTGTTATTAAAAACGAACAGTTAAAATTCAAGTTTATTTGAAACCTGGTTGCATTGTATAACGGATGAGTTGTAATAATATAATGTCGTATTTATATCAAACCATTCGGTACGTGCTTCTTCATGTCTCAAAATGTTAACCGTCCGATCAGTAAGTAAGAAGCAAAAGACGTCACATGGTATTTATATCTATTTTGTCTATGTAACTTCGTTCCCTACATTTTTGGGCGGCACTTCGACAAATACCAGCACAAATTCGAGTTATCTTTAAACACAGCGTTTAAGTGGACAAGTAGCCAAACATCATTCAACAATAGTATAATGTTCAAAATAGCGCAACTGAATATTTCTCTGGAAATCAACGTGAATCAATCTGTTCAAAAGATTAAAACCAATAGGATCTTCTCTGTAACAAATAGGTTTAATAAAATTACAGTTAAGATAAATATCTATAAAACAATGTAGTTGTCGTATGTAATTAGTATCATACAAACAACATTATCACTTATAGACTTGAGTAGAGTAAAAGTATTAAACCAATTCTTATATTTGTTTTTGACATAATCATATAAATACATTTTTTTTTATTTAAAAAAATATACAAATTAAACTATCTTAACAAATTGGAACGCATTCTAGCCGTGATTTTCGAAAATTTATCTCATGGAGTCATACAACTAAAACATTTCTGTTCGAAGAGTATGCAATTTAAATATGTCGTTTTCTATTGTGTATGGTATGCGCAAAAATGGTCTCATATCATTTGCGACCAGCATGCGCGCAGGGGCTACCCTGTCCGTCATAAAGTCGCGGATGAGTGGGCTGGTAAGGAGCTACGCTGTCGTATAAGATCCAATTTCGCATGACGCGGCTCATATGTATAAGTTTCATATAATATTATTTCAGATCAACTGTAAAGTGTCATCTTCGCGACTTCGCTTCTCCAGTTTGACCCTTGAGTGACCTCTCGAGGGTATAGCCATTCGCTTCTCATATGATTATTCCCCTGGGACAATTATATGAGTCGCTTATTGTAAATACAATTTCGTGGACAAATAATGTTTTTATCAAACATATACTATTCAATGTATTCAATAATTATGAGTACATTATTGGTTAAAAATTTCAGAAAAAAACACACTCTCTTAACCGCATATGTATGCACCAAGAAGATGGATTACTCATCTTACTCCTTTGCTATCTTTAGAATTTAAACATGAACATGGCCCTGTTTATTCTGCCGCCAGAGGCATGATAGTAATGAGTCATGGGCAATTTATTCCTAGATTTTCAACTTCAAACATCGGCATCGCCTTTATTGAGAGGTGAACGAAAAAAGGTCAATAAATTTCTTTAATGAAACATGCGCCTCAGATGTCAGGCTCAGAACTTGTTTTAGTACAAACAGTAAACATAGTTAAAAGTTTTACCAATTTATCTTCAAAGAGACAGAAAGCTAATATTTGGTGAAATATCTTTGAATTTAGCAGATGCGATCCTAGGATTTATTCAGTCGAGTCGACGTGCGGGAAATGTTAACATGCGGGAAATGTTACCATCACTATATAGGCCATTGACAGGTTAGCCATTAATGCGATGCATCAAAGAGGCGCTATTTAACAGTTTATATCGCGACACAAGTAAAATAATAATATGCGTGATAATTGCCTCTTCTTGATACGTTTTGACACCCTTCACAACTATTGGTTTGGAATATCTGACATATAAGTGAGATCACGAAAAAAATGACCTGAGAGGCAACTGAAACAAAGGAAAAGTGTGTCCAATCCATGCATAGGTTAAACACAGTTTATCAAATCTAAAAAGAAAGAAAGCATAGTATTTGCAAACACTGTCTTTTTGGACAAGTAAACACAATATTTTTTTCTTTCTTAATGATCTTCGTCCGTTAGTAAGCTCATAAGCCCGTCCGTTTATCCTTAACAGTTTCGTGTCCATCCGATATACCTTACACACTTTAATAGATTTTCATGACACTCATATTTTCATTTCTCCAAAAGCTTCCACAGGTTTTTTAGAAAACTTGGATGAGATGTTCAAGTCAGAATAACGATTTGCCATTAAAGACATTTATCAGTAGTTTCCACTCAGGATCTCAATTGGGGTAAAAAGTTTGCGACTCAATATTCGTGAACACACGAATTAACATAAATTATCATTTTCAACAGCAATTGAAAGTTTTCATTTTTCACGATAATTCGTAATTTGATTATTTGCTTTTTTACGCTTTATGCTGTTATTTTACTAGGCCGAGAATGAAGAAAATATTTTTTCTGGATAATTGAAATGAGTCTGAAATTCGACTTGCTTACCTCCATTTACAATTCTCTCACGCGAAAAAATTTATATATACATTTGCATCTGAGGTTTACTCATAATTGTGTCGAAATTTCATACACCAATCCAATACAGAAAAAAGTTTATTATATTTGTATGACGATACCAAAAGACTATATAAGCTGTAATTTTCGCAATAAAAATACCGCAACAGACATATGTACGCTTGCGTTGGAATCTTGTTTGTGTGTCGGTTTCATTTTCATCGAGCGCCATTTCGTTTACATTCGCGAAAATCTATAACGTCATTTTGCTAGTGACGAATGAAAAACGGTGTCGTTAACATGCCATTTTTTATTAAACGAGTTCAGGAATTTTGTTAGTAAGCGAGCTTTTTACTAACGAATTTCCTGGACGAGTTAAGTAATATATGGTATGATATGGCAACGAGTGTCAGATCTTTTTTATCACATGCTTTTAAATGAGCAAATGAAATAAATATTTACGCAAACATAATGATGAATCCCGAATGTTGTTTACATTTCGTGACGTCATTTGACGTTGCAACGTCATTTCAGCAAAATAACAAAATGCGATTGTTCAATCGAACGAAAACTAAGCCAATGAAAACGCTTACAAAGTATATTACACATGTGTAAGATAAAAATATTCGTAATGGTTATATTACATTGGAAACATGGTATGGTATGTGATAAACAACATTTGGCGTCATTCTACAACTTGTTATTGATAAGAAGTACGGTAATGAAAGATGACGTGTTAAATTCATTTAATAACTAGTGGGTTTATCGGAAAATGAAAAAAATCACGTTCGTAGGTTTTCAAAACCGAAGGCAACGTTGATGTGAAAATATCGGGTATGGTATTGCAGTAATATTTAAACAACATATTTCTATTTTAAGTACCGATCAATAAACCCAGTTTTTGGTTCTTTTTTTGTTCGTTTACATTAACAAATCGTTTTCTAATATAAAACACAACAACGTAAACTTGCCACGCTGACTGGATGGCACATTGCGAATCAAATGTATGCCTTTTGTATTATAAATTTGCTTAATTGTAAATACACGCTTAGATGATACATGAAGAGTTAACTTCAGTGAACTTTACCGTAAATGTTAGAGCCCACTGGTATTGTATTTGCGATTATATTTGTTTCCTGAGAATGAAATGTCTTACTAGATACGCTTTTTTTCAGAACGTATCATGGGCCTGTTGAAGACACACTTCGAGACTTACTAGCCTTCAGATGAGAATGACAAGCTTGTACAGGCTGTCAAGAACGGCGATGTAAACAATGTATATGCGATCATTCGCCAAGCATACACAGATTCCATAGTAAGATACATCTAAAATGTACTCATAAATTCTTGTCAATATCACCGCTTAATTCATTTAACTTTATACAAACCAGACATCGCCACACAGTCGGTCTAGTAAAAATGAAGAATCTATTATATTACTTTAATTAAAATAGCAATTTAGCTTGTAACATATATGCTCGAATAGAGGGAATACACATGTATTTTTGTTTTGATACATATATATGTATATCGTTGATATGTCTCTTCGAAATTTACTAAATTATTTTGTTTCCGAATAATATACGCGTGTCAACGTGTTTACTTGTTATGTATTCGTTATCCGTAATGATTAAAAGCTACACTCACAGATGACGTCACATTCTGAAATCTCAGTTTTGCGTACTTTCAAATAGTGATACGATGTACAAACATTCAGTGCACAGATTTAAATAAATGTTGGTAAATTATGCAGCTGTTACTCGTTTAAGGTATGTAATAAATTTGTTACACCACGGCTATGGCGTGCCATGGGCCCGTGTAGGCAACTTTTGGATCTATGTCTGAAGCTCACGTGCTATTATGCCGAAGGTGTGCCGATACGCGCAGTTGGTCTTTCATAGCCATCATTATGATTGCATTGATTGTTCGATGACGACGATCCGTCATTGGTTTGTATTTGTCGCGTACTTATGTGATGGGTCCAATGCTTTCGTGCTGTATCGCACTGTTTGACAAGTGGCGACTTGCGATAAATAAAGGACCACGTGCAATCCTCAGGTTTTCCTCGAGCGATTGTTGCTAAAGCATCGTTTTTATTTCTGAAAATATACATTTTACATTCGTACGAACAATTGTTATTCTCATTTACCTTTAAAGATAAAGTATTTTGCTTAAGTAATGAAACCATTAATTGCGTTATTACTTTCCTTATGTGAGCGTTATAGTAAAAACAAAGAAAAGTATGGCGCATGCTCTGTGCCTAATTGGTATCATTAGTGTACCTTTATTGCATAGATATTTTTATATTTTTGTCTTGCTTAGTAAAACATGTTTATTATTTTATAACACGCAACATTGGATCATTCAAAATATAAACATTGTATCATTCAACATATACATAATTGTCATATGATATTTTATAATTTTCTTTCTTGGTTTTAGGTTTGTATTAGATAATTTAAACAACTGCGTCAATCTCAAACAGTTTATTGAATAGCATTCTTCCGCTTCGGCTACCTCAGTTGGTGGAGTACTGGATTAAATATATAAGGATCGCGGATTCGATTCCCCGACGACGACATACCTTTCTATGAGATAGGACCTGCAAATATTGCTTCGTCTTTTTTCCGTCCCCATCTATGTAGCAAAGTATGTGCACTAAGAACTCGTTAATCGATATACACTTGAAATAAGTTTAAATATGAAACAACCAAACACAAAACGAATTCCCTAAGCTATTCGTGCATACGTATGTTTTGCAGGGTAAAATACTAACATATTTTTAGCATAAAGTTTCACCATTCATATATTATTTCAGGAGGACTTTCATCCCAGATGATTTAAGTAAAGATGGTATTACCAATGCTATTGAGTGCAAAGCCGTTGAAACCACTCACGATTTAGCTCGAGGTGACCTGGTGAGGATCCTTCCGACCGCGACGTCGTCTGACTTATGGACCAAGAAGATGGAGCTGGTACGTTAAGAAATGTGTTATGTAATGAATAAAACAATATTGAAAGATTATGGTCGTCATAGTGCTTTATACTAGACTAGTTTATTCTTTGCTATGTCCGCGTCTTTTATATATGTTTGTTTAAACAGAGAGGGTTTTTACTTTACCAATGATTAGAAAACAGAGTTGCCTTTCAATTAAATCAAGTAAAAACATGAGCGAAATAAACTCTATATTGTTATTCATAATGACCTCACCACAAAATAATTTAACTAACATGTATTTACGTTGTCAGTCCTACATTGTTATCAGAAAGTTTTCTTTACGTTGTCAAAGTGATGACCTATGCAATATTTATTTGTTGATAAAAGACACTATAGGAAATAGACTTTCCGGCTTGTGTGTGTTTATTTCCTTTTGATTTTTATTTCTGGACATTATATATTTAATCCACTATAAACAAGCATGTTGCACTCAATTGCAAAGGCATTTTGATCTTGACCGTGCTGCCTATGCATTTAAATTGATGTTTTATCGATCTAGGTCATAATTTAAGATCATTTAATTCTCGTATAAACTATATGTACGGACATTCAGATATGTGTTATTTAAGTATGCCCCATTTCGATGAAAAGGGTGTATATTGTTTTGCTCGATGTCGGTGGGTCTGCCGGTCGGTCTGTCGGTCTGTCGGTAGACCAGTTCGTTTCAGATCAATAAACTCGTCAACGATTTGACCGATTGGCTTGATACTTCACATGTGCATTGGCCTGAAAAAGTAGATGACACGTATTGAAATTGAAGTCACTAGGTCAGAGGTCAAGGTCACTGACACACTTAGAGTGAAATCTTTCCCGATCAATAACTCCTAACTGATTCTCCGATTGGCTTGATACTTACCATGTGCATTGGCCTTAGGGTTAGGTGACCCCTATTGACATTGGGGTCACTAGTTCAAATGTCAAGGTTACTGTCACAATAAGTGTGAAAATCGTTTCCGATCAATAACTCGTCAACGAAACGACCGATTGACTTGATACTTTACATGTGCATTGGCCTTGGACAGTAGATGACCCCTATTGAAATTGGGGTGACTAGTTTAAAGGTCAAGGTCACTGTGACACAAAAAATGATGTGTCAAGACCCTGTTGGGGGGTGGTGGGTCATAAGTCTCCGACAGCGGAGCTCTTGTTTAATATTGTATTGTTCTCAGGTGAGCTTAATAAAAAAAGCTTGGAGAGTTCTCTCTAAATCTAAATCTGATTGATATTTGTGTAATGTATGAACTAGATTTCGAGACAATGTTATAATTACATTACATCCAATATTGTTACATCCAATAAAATATAAATTTAACTATAAAAAGAAAAAAATATTTTGTGTCTTCCATTTTTTCCTTGTCACATTCATCTTAAACACACATAAACAGTACCATACTGTCCGTATGTCCTTGATACAGGTTATCCACATTTATTAGCTTTGTTATAATTGGTTTTATATTTTTTCGACATGGATTGGAAACCATCCGTAAATCAGACCTATCTCTTAATTTCGGTTTAGAATAAATAGTGAATACAATGTTTAACTATCTTTACATCGGAAGTACCATAGTAATTCCATAAACCCTAACTTAAATCTCATTTAAGGCAATCCCAATGGACTCTCGTGGCTCAGAATGATATTGTTAGTGTTGTCAATGTTTTAAAACTAATTTACGAACATAGTGATACAACTTCTTATTCAAACTTCATAACTCATATACTATGCACACATGTTTAAATGTATGCACGTGTGATCATCATGAAACAATGATATCAACGAGTAGCTTAATAATGTTTTAATGGAATGAGTACATTTAACAATGATCTACGGAAGCGTATGGTCATACCGGATTAATTTACATCGACTTACTGTGAAATAACATGGTATGTCGACATAGTTTTGTAGGTTTTTCACTCTTAATTTTACTCGCCATAACGACATTAAGTTAAAGTCTCAACGTAAATGTTTCCGGTTTTTCCCGAAAAAATATTTGGTGGACATGATCTAAGTCGACAAATCGAAAAAAAATGTGGCGTCATGCTCTCGTGAAAATGACTTGCCATCATAGTTTAAGTCGACACGATGAGTTATTTTTTACGCCATGACACCTTTTTCATACCATGCATTCATAGAATGTTGACATCATAACAGCATCAGGGTGTACCATATACGCTTCCATAATGATTAGTGACGTACACGTCAATGTTCATAATTTCATTTTCACGGAGTAATAATATCGCATTATATAGCACAAAAGTCGGTGTTGCGTTGAATGCCGTGTATGCTGTGTAGATTTGTGATAATTATTATTTATTTATCAAACTCGATTAAACTTGAGAACTTCTCGATATATGATTAATATACTACGAGGTCCCGTTATTTCAATCGCCTAACCATGGATTGAGTATAAAGTCGACAATGTCGAAAATGTGAAAATTATAAGGCGAAATCACGACATTACGATAACGATAACGCGACATTACGATGACAATGATACTTTATTACGCAAGTATGATGATGCTATTGTTATATAATTTCTTGTTATCACCATTTGAGATTAAGTTGTTTCATTGTTCATAGTTCTTTATTCATTATTCTCATAAATCATAATGAATAGTGTCTTATTCTTTATTAAAACCGAGCATATTTGATATGATACATGTTGAGGAAAAAACATACCATTCTTAGTAAATTGAAACGAATTCAAATGTAATTTAATTCGTGAGTTAATTCACGACTAAGAAACTAGTTGCCTAGTCCTTTTTGAGACCAAATAAGCAACTGCTACTTTGTAACTTAACAACATAAGCGTAAACCATTAATACGAAATATGCAGCTATTCGACAAGTTAAATTCTATGTTTTTCAACTTGAACACAAGTGAATGTTTTAGAATAAAAATTCAGGTACATTTTTTGCGCTTGAATAGTATTTCTTGTTCAAACCAAATCGGCATTTTCTATTTTTAACATTAAGTTTATATCAGCCAAACGTAAAACCTTTAAAATTATGAATTAAGTATTTATTTTTTTTAAACAGTGCATTCGATAAAATTCCCACTGATTTGTAAATACATGTAAATATATTTATACCTCAGCTCATTATTCGAAGCTGTACAAGGAAAAATGAACCGAATGAGGCGTTGACGTTGTCTTATTTTAACATTTCATCAAAAGGAACCACACTATACCAAAACTCTATGCAAATCATTATCTTTGTATTTAAGATAATTACATATTTATTGTAGCGCATACTTTATTTTACAAAAAAACAACATTTTTTTTTAATTTGCGGTTATAATAATAAACAATAAACCATATCCTTATTCTTAACTGATCTACTTATATTATCTTTATTGAAAACAAAATTTAAATTCACCGAATTGTCCTTTATATCAATGCAAAGCTCTGTACTTGTACGTAAGATATTCACAATAGTTATTTTAATGTATTTCAATGTTGTTTTATTTAATGCTAACTCTGTTCCTGTTTAGGCTGAAAGACGAAAATGAAAAAAATTCCTCGTTCAATTCGAATAACGAGCACATTTCTATTGTGTGTTATTTATAAATTATCCAGTTCCTTTTCACGCTGCCGGATAAGGAACAAAGAACCAGTTCTTTGTCTGTTATTCAAACCGAATAAGAAACTGGTATTTTATACTGCAACGCGTAACTTTACAATTGCCATTCTGTAGTATGTGCGTTTTAATATTACGACTGCAACTGTATTCTTAATCCATAGACGTAGATAACACACGCCTCTGCTTAATCGTAGAACATTTGTGAACGATTGTCAAATGTCTAAGATTGATACTTTAAACTTTGATTAATTGGCATTTTTTTATTTCAACGAGTAATAATATAAACTTTTATCAGTTGTCAATCTGGATTATCAATTCAATAATGTTGGATTCCATCGAAGAGTAGCATGACACTTTGTATCTTAACGTAATTCAACATCGCGACGCGATCGCAGTCGATTTAAGGCAAGAACAACAACATGTTCTGCTACAATGTATTGCATCTCAAAGAATCATGAATTTGATAGTCAAAAGGCTGTATTTTCTCATTTGTGTCCAGTCGTGGTCGATCAACGCGTAAAAAACGCATCATCAAGCGTATTGTATCATGCGCCGATTTAAATTTTATAAATGGCAAACTAATTTGGGCAACCCGATCTTGTAGTATTCTTACTATAAATATTGTGATCGCAGCCGAGCTTGTGCAAGAAAAACGTCACGCTCTGAAAGTTTGGGATCTTCACATCTTAGTGAAATTGGTTAAATTTTCAGATAGTTGTATAGTTGTAGACTATAATGACGACTAAAACATACACAATTTCTTGTTAAAACACACACAACATGCATATTATTAAGAAATAGTATGAGAAATATGCTAACATACATCATTAATGTCGTTAAATGTTGTTATAAAGTTCAATTTTAACGAGGGATATCTGCCTTGTACAACATGGAATATAAATCGGCACATTACTTGCACAATGATAAAACATTCGTTTTCAAAAACTGCTATTTAATGGACGTAACTCTTGTTGCAGCAATCAAAGTTATTTCTAAATTATTCAGTGATTCGGGAGTTCAGGCCTCATCAGGAATAGTAAACAAAAATTCCACATATTCGCACCAAAATACATTTAAAATATGTTTTATTTCTTTACTTGTTCGTACTTTCATTATAGCGCATGTTCACTGACTCCTGTTTACTATGAACTGATATGTCGCTGCTGTATAATATTTGAATTGAGGTCGGCATAGATTGATTATTTTATCGTGATACATTGTCATCACAATAAATTGTTTAGTCGTGAAATAGGCATATATTCAGGAATGCTAATGAAGCGTTTAAATTTGTTCAATTAACTGCGTGTGTGAATAAAAGCTTTAGGCGATCATAACACAAATGCCAGTGGTGTTTTAAACTCGCATTGCATCAATAATCTTATCCCTTTGTTCCTTTAAAGTAAACGAGCATTTCTGAACAGAATGTACTATCTTAAAAAAAGTTCAGGCTATGACCAAAGCCGAATGCTGGCGTCCATATGCAGTTTGGGTCTGCCAGGCTGAACACTGGTATGCCCTGATGCGCGAATGGGATTTTCATTTTCTTATATAGAACCGAATCTTGTCATCAACTAGCGTATAATTTACGCTTTGAACACAACTGCTACATATTGACACACAGTTTACAAATCTCGAAGTACGTTCTTATATAGAACATATTCATATTGTGCCGATTCCGATTCAGAAATAGATCCCCAATTCTAATCTGATAAATACGTGGTAACTAGATGCCGCATTTAGGATGCGATCGTTAAGATTCTTGAAAAAAAACACGTTTATTTTGATCATATCTACGCCAAGTTAGAATTTGTGTCAATTTGAGGTAAAACAGGGTAAAAACTAGGTCAACCAGTCAATATTTCATTATTTTATGTACATTGAACACAAGTGAACATTTAAAGTGCAATATAGTTGCCTTTCGGTACAAAATATCGGTGATATTTAGAAGTACTTGTCTTTACAGGATCAGTCAGTCATTTTAGTGTGTAGGCAGTCGTTTACTATGAGAATGTATTAATCAAATATAAGATGACGCTGCTTTTGATACTAAGGAATGCGGATAATCATTGAAACTTGCATGTGCGTATTTGAGTGTACGCTATCTTCGCCTAATAGCGAATGCATGAAACATATGTTGTAATTGTAGTGAAACCAAAACACTGAAAAAATACACTTTAAAATTGTAATCTCATTTTGTTCAATAAATAATTATAGATAACAGAGAAACAACTTCATTGTTTTCCAATATCTATTCCCTCAACGTTTCGGTCAAAGACCTTCATCAGGAGTAAAGCATTTTGTAATAAATAAAGGAAATGACGTCACAATCACAATAGACATTTTGTCTAATTCTTAAAATGTGTGTTAATGTTAAAAATTGTATTGTAATCCTAGTTAATTGCAGACGTCTATGCTCTTAATATGAATACAGATTTTTGTTTTGTAGACACTCGGTAAAGTTGGTACAATAGTGGCCGCGGACAACATTGTCATTGCCATAAGAGTGTGCGGGGGTATCTATCGGTATCTGCGGGAAGATGTTACGTTAGTAAATCGAGGTAAGAATAGCCTCTTAAAGCATTGCAATCGTTTCAGTCAGGGGATGAGGTATAAGTCGTATAAATATATAAATTATATGTCGCTTCGAAAACTGCGGTCTCCAATTAAAAGAATTCGCTCTTACGCTCACAGTTGAAGATAATTAACGTTAATTTGATCACAATGCTTAATATAGTAGTTATATTATGGCTCTACATGCACAAGAAGCCACCATGTGACGAACGGACAACAATGGGAAACACCAAAACTTTGGTACTATGTCATGTTTCTCGTTTACATGAAGTATGTGATACAACGTTTAAAGATGATTCATGGAAGCGTTTTTAACTTAACACTTGCGTTTTGATCTTTGGGAAATTTATGTGAACATGAAGTTTCCGACATTTTTGTGAACATAATTGTGTTATGTGTGTAACACTTCGTTACTTAGAATACTATTTATTCAGGAAAAAATTTCACTAGCCTCAATAAGTATTATTTTTCTGTATTTACAGCTAATGCTTTTATCATTAAAAAGCACGACTGTCGAAAAAAAAAGGTCCAAGTTATTTAAAAACTGCTTTGACCATACAGAATACAAGAAACAGTTTTTTTCACACTTTCATTCGTCTGTTTAATATGCTCCCCAATAGTCGCCGCTTAACTAGTTCGCTCGAATGATATTTTCGTCGTTTCTGTGTGGGGGTTATCTGAGTGTGTGTGTATTTCTAAGTTTATGAAGTTATTCTGCTCTGAAGGCTGTATTATGTGTGGACCCTGAGTGTGCCTCAGCACTCTTACGTAATTAATTTATTAGCCTTTTTTCGTTTCCGAGATTAATGTCAGGAACATCTTATACGAATGCAATAATTTATATTTAGTATCCTTATAGGTTGATGGTGTGTATACTACTGGCCTTACTTCCGCTATCATAATATGCCTGGGATTTATTGCACTAAGGGAATAAAATCATGCCCCGCAGAAGAACTCACCAATTCATATTGATATAATAAAACAGTCAACTGAAACACAATATAGTATGAACATTCGTTTATTGTCAGGTAGTTCCGCTCATATAATATGTCAGGTAGTTATTGCTATTTGATTACTAATAATAAGACAGTGTTTGTTTTCAAAATAATTGGGTGTTTCCATCAATTCGCGAGAATTAAGATTTAATGAAAAATTTAACTTATTAATAGTATTGTGTTACAATGTGCTATTTTCAGAACACCTCGAAATATTTTGAATCAAGTTAACGCCCATTAATTTAATTTTGGCACTAAAGAATTTTGCACATGTATTTCAATAACTTGAGATATTTGCAAAAAACTTAGTTCTAAACGGTGTGTCCAGCTCGTGTGTAAACCCCGTTGATTCTCTACCCTGATATAGTTGCGGGTTGAAATCGCTTTGCATCCTAAATAATATACCTTTGTTACTGCATACGTATAAGAATGAAATGAAATAGCTCAATCATGTATAGTACTCGTTTATCGGATAGTTTTGACCAAAGGTGTGTCAGATAAAAGTTAAAAAATTGTACGAGATAAGAACGTAAACAATTACTCGTGTTGAACATACAATAAAAACGAATATATAGCTGCGCTATGCTTAAAGTCTATATCCCGGATTAAACCATGCGTCATTATGGCCTGCGAATCAGGAACTAGTCACAGTTCCTTATTCGGAAAACTTAATTTTAACAGATCACGCTTGAGTGTTTTTTTAACTGTTGTTTGTGTATTTTAGACTCAATTATGTTATATGGCTGTGTTCTGTTACATTTCTACTGTATAATTAAACTGACGATTAACGCTGTAAACAAGAAATGACGATAATAGGGATCTGGTATTTTAGTGAATTAACTTCAAACTTAAATGAATAAAAATGTATCGAACATACATATACCGAAAGTTGTATATATAGGTTGGATATTAAAAAAATAAGATGATAAAGTTGCATAGCAACAGATACTTACCCGAATTAAATAATGAATATGGAACGTGTACCTTATTCATATTTCGTAAAGTAATTAATGAATTGAATTACGTTTGGGTTTGGTTTGATTTATTTATGAATCGTTAGTATAAATAATGTGTAAAAGCTAAAAGAAATTTTTAGCTTGAACGGGGAATAAAGAGCTGTTCCATATGTCTTATTGAAATAAGTAATAAGGAACAAGAAAGAAAAATACTACTTTCTCTCAATTCACGGAATGCGGGAATGCGTTATCGAGCATCTTCTATCAGTTTGACCGATAATGTTGTGCATAAATAATTCATGATTAAGAGTTGATTTGCTGTTTTGAACTCAGGTTCTCAAGCGCGTAAGAAAATCAAAAGTCGATTCTAACATGATTAATTAAACTGTGTGCGAATGAAATTTCAACTATATTTGTGTTGAACAACGCTTATTTCATCCTCTGTTCATATTATTTTTTTACTGTATTATTCATTTTAAATATCATAAATAACCATTTACATTTTATGTTAGATCTTTCAACCATTATCATGTATCTAGCTTGTTTGCCATAAATATGTTTGATATGCTTGATATAAATTTAGTTCTCATTAAATCCACTTGATTTCTGATTTCACAATTCATAATATTAATGAATTTTCCAAATGAAAAAAAATATATTAAAAACCTTTGGAAGCTGTAGCTATTATTATTGATTGACAATATTGCATATATGACCGAAGAGTGGATAGGTCAATGGACTCTAATATCATATTTCTGTTTTAGATATTTTACACTTAAAAGAATAATACTTTATCATTTTGGCAATCGATGAAAATGACCATTTGAATAGACTTGTTAACATATTTTAATGTAGTTTTTCGAGTGTCATTTACTATTTAAAGCGACGGAACCAACTTGTTTTATAACAAGAAAACATAGTTGTGACAACAACTTGACCGTTATAGGATTTTCATAAAGAATATCGGGATAACAAGTTTGTCATACCGGCACTGTTAACTGTGGAGAATACGTTTAATATTTATAAAAGGTAAAATAACGTATTGCCAATATGATGTGAACTATTAATATTGATAATTTAAAATATATTGTATGATGCTATACATGGAGTGAATGGAGACTGTGAATGTTATTCCGTTATATTGCTATAGACCTATATTTAAGGTCGCCCTGGCGTAGTGGGCGTGGTGTTCGCCTCGAATAAACCAAATACTGGTTCTATTTAGGAACCAGACTCGAGGGCGTTTCAATAAGCCTTAGGCTTTCTATGCAATTAAGCTTCAAATGAATAGGTTTACACTGAAGACTTATATCAATATTATCATTGGTATTGCTATTTTATCGGGCTGTTAAATGTATGATAAACACTTTATGTTAGACCTTTTCATTCGAAAATTCAATTGAATAAGGAAACTAAATGCTCACTGTGCTGCATAATATAGACGACACTTTTTATGCAATGTATTTCGTCGCGAAGACATAACCGGCATGTGGATGCGATAAAAATCAACACATAGAAAAAGTCTTGACTGTCTGTTGAGCCACAAGTTTATGAAGCATCATTTGACGAGTATAAATCGTATAGTGTATACCGCACACAGCAAATCCACTTGTTATGACAAAAAGCACGCCTGATGATTAAAACACGCTTTATAAGTTTCCAAAATTCGTCTTATGTCAGAAGTGTCTATGTAGTCTATACAATTGAACATTTTATTTTCATACAATTAAACATTTTTGTACGTAATAATTTAAAAATTGATGGCATTGGTCGGCTGGTGCAGAGGGAAGGGGGCTACGGATTAGGGAGCTAGCGAATAAAATAACATTCCAAATAATCAATGATGCGTTTTCGTATACCCACCGAGAATGGGGAGCGGAGCAAATAGTCGCTCCTTTGTTCTTCCGTCCGAACTATTATTTTCATGGAATTCAGTTTGCGTTGATCTGTAACGAAATTTTCACAAAATCATGATCGTCCGTCCTTTCATCCGTCCGTTCGTCTTTTGGGTCTGTACCTGTTTGTGTAACCGGGCGAAATCTCAACAGTAATTATACGAAGTTGATGAAACATAATATGCAGCGTGATGGCTATAGTATAGGGATACTATTATAGCCATCGGCATTTTTGTCATGTCGTGCCGTTCCAAAGATTTTCAGGAAGATACTATTTGATCAGCATGTTATTGTGTAATGGATATTTCGTTTCCGTGTAAGATTTCGGGAACTTATTTTTAAAATTTGGAAAAACTTTATATGCACTATCCTTTTATGATGGACATAAGTATATTGTGAAGTATTTCCGGTCCATTGTTTTCATTGAATTATTGCCATTGGAAAAATAATGGCTTTCCATATTTGATCTCAGACACTAATGATCCGAATGTTATTAAACTTCATAATCATTATCCCTTTTTGAGTTTATGTGCATAGTTTAAGGTCGTTTCGCTCAAATAATTTCTTTTTTACAGGAACGTTTCATCTTTAATTTCATAAAAATTTGATTTCAATATCACTTCAAGGCTGGCAAGTGCATATTATCATGTCGTTGTGCTCCAGCAAGTTTTCAAAGAGTTTGTGTCACTTTATCGTTTCCATAAAAGTCTCGGAAGCCTGTGATCCAAATTTGATGGAAACTTATATGTAGCATCCGTATAATTTGTTTGCACATGCGCACATTACCAAATTGTTGTATGTAAAGGATTTTGAAGGGCGGTATTGCCCTTTCATTTATAATAAATCACTGTTTGATGAAATATATAGTGTTTTGCGCGAGATCTCGGGAACAAACGATTTAAATTGTATAACAATGTATATGCAGTATTGTTATAAGGTGGACGTACGTATATTGTCAGGTCATCTCGCATCACTAATTTTTGAAAAACGTATTGACATACGACTAATAATTTGTTTCCGTCTGAAATCTGGAGCTATAATGACCCAAATTTTAAATCTATATGCAGCATAGGCTGGGCATGAAAATATTGTAACATTATTCTACTTAAATGTAATGTCAATGTTATGGTACCGACCTGTCTGTCTTTCGACAAGTTCCCAGGAAATTAACCAATCCGTCAATTAGCCAATATATTGACAAAGCGCAATCAACCTTCAGTGTCACTGACAATCGTCTTGTCATTGACATCGGTTCACATTTAACACATGTATCTTTTTAAATATGTTAATTCTAAACGAATGTGATTGTATGATAAGCGTCCAAATGCGGATTGATTTTCGGGTAACCTTACAACAACAATATTTTAGACATCGTAGCAAAGAAAGTGTATACAAAAGCATACAGCGACCCATAAATGACGACGCCCATCTCTGAAACCACATGGTCTTGGACTTAACTACTTTTTGTGAAACATTGTCTTGTGGTGCGTTACTGGGTTTGCTCAAATCACGTCTAAGCGGTTGCATGATTGATATAGACTCATATAGGTTATCACTTTTTTTCTATGAATCTGCAATGGTCAGAGGTTTAAAATAATCCCACTGAGATACAAATTGGCCCCGCCCTAGTTCTGACTCGTTTGTTTCTTATATGTATGTACACAAACTTAAAAACAAATCGTCTTTGCTGAAATTACAGGGCTAAGAGGTTTGGTATTTTACATGAATTATTGTATTGTGTTATTCTACTGAGTTTGTTCAAATCGTGTCCCCTTCGGTCCAAACCGGCCAAGCACAAGGGAACAGTATTAATATAGACTTCTATTATAAATAATTAAAAAAAATCTTCATTTGGGTCAGGGTTTGAAATTTGGTTTTTAACGACATATGATGGCGCTCTACCAAGTTTGTTCAAATCATGCCTCTGGTGTCAAAATTTGCCCCGCCCCACAGGTAACTCGTTTTCCTTATATGTAGTCAAAACTTTAAAATATTTTTCCATGACACTGCACGGCCCAGATGATGTTTTTTTGCATTTAGCATCTTGCCGCGACATGGGGTCAATTTATTTATAAAGAATTGTATTGTATACATCGATGATTTCAAAAATCTTCTTTGAAACTTCATTGGTCAGGGATTTGATATTTTGTGTGTATCATTGTTTTTACTCTAAGTGTTTTTGTTAACCACGCCCATGGATGAATTTATCTATATAGACGTGTGCGATAAATAACGTTAAAATATTATTATCTGAAACCGGAAGGGTCCGGGGTTTCATATTTGATATTCGACATCGTATTGTGGTCCGTACTCAGTTTGATCAAATCATGCCTGGAATCATAATTGGCATCTCTATTGAGGTTACTCGTTTCTATTTTTGTAAATAGTTTTACTGTAAAAGCTTTAATTTATTCTTATATTGTCTCTGACCTTTTTAAGTCTGTGTCATACGTTATACAAACTTAGACAATAACTTCACAAACATCACACTATATACACATAACAGGTTAGTTTCTATATGTGTCACATGAGCTACTTAGGTTTTTAGGTAGCAGGTAGTCTTGTTAAGTACTGTCAATACACGCTTCGCTTTTTTGAAACGTTTAAACACTAAAAAAAAATGATGGATTTACTAAATTCAGACGTAGAGTTGTTGTTATTGTGTATGTTTTTTTGTTGTAGGTGGGGGATCAATCTAAACTTACATGTATCTTAACATTGTGAATGGGTTATTTTGTGGTTTATATTAATAATGTACCTCCATTTGAGGTCGTGCTATAAAAATTCGTATGCAATTCTAGTGGTTGAATTTGTATGTGACGTGATTTTTTCTGGTTTATAAACCTTCGTATGCTAATTACGTAAACTGAACTTGAAAAGTAACGTTTTTTACAATGTTCTACCAAAATAGTGTGCAACTTGACATACTTCATTTCAAACGCATGATATAAACGCTTGATACGAGCCACGCCATGGACAGTTTGAAATCTATGTGTATGTGTATGCATTCGTTATTTGTATTGTCCAACCTTGTTTTAGGGTCTCAAAAAGTATCCTTAACATATAATCTAATTGCCATGTCTTGAACTTATGACTATTCCTAATTAAACGAAATCTCATTAAAACGTGGTAAGAATTATAAACGAACGACTCATGTCAAATTATTACAAATTGTCCAAGTTGGAAACTTGTAATCATATTTAAAAAAGCCGGAAAACAATCTCATCTACTTTACTTTCACCTGCCAGCTGTTAATCTCGTATTAATTGTTCAATGACTTTTTATTTATACAATATGCTGTGTTTATGTTGCTAAACCATTATGATTTCTTCTGAAGTACGAATATATGTTTTCTATGAAATAAAATAACAATACGCTCTATTTCATACAATATTTGTTATTTTACGAGTATGCTATGTTATGTTAAATAAAAATACAGATAAGCTGTTTAATGCTACTGAAAATAAACCATTGTTGTTTATATTCAATTCATTAAAGTAGAACTATAAAGGTACTTGAGTTTAAAACATGTCGGGGTTTTAGAAACACACATTCGGTTGCCGTTATAAGGTTTTATACGACGATAACATGTGTGTATTTCATCGAAAACATCGACGACCTTCACTTTTTAAAGCTCGCATTTTTAATCCCTACTTAAGGGCTCCAAGTTGCATCCCGATTATGATATGATGATATTAAACGCAGTAAATAAACCCCACCTGAAATACAAATAGTACCACACAATTTCCAGAATTAATATACTAAATAACAAATAAAGCTTCACAAAAGTAGTGTATAGACATTTGAAGGAAGTCTTATAACCGATTAGTGCTGAAATATTAAAGTGTTGGTGACAATTCGTGTTAAAATATGCCTTACTATGTAATGGATTCTGTGTATGTCATTATGTCAAGTTGTTTCCATTAAACACATGTATGTGCGTTTCTCATCGACACTTCGTTTCATGAAAGACATCCAGTTGTCATCAAATGTCGTTACACATTTGATGCTGATTTTATTTTGGTTGATACTGAAAAAAAATATGTTTTACACAGCATGTATTTTTCAGGGCGCTTTAATCTATTGAAGGAACACTTTAAGACTCACGAGCCGGTATATGAGAGAGGCGAGCTTCAACAATCTGTAAACGAAGACGACTTCGAGAAAGTGACCGCAATAATACGCAACGCTTACAAAGTAAGACTGAACTTCGAATTACAGACATGACTTACACACGACATAATCATATACGTTTGTTTTTTCAATTAATGTTAATTTAAATTAATTTATTTAACTTATATGTTGCAATCTAAAGCAAATACCGCGTAAGCGAATATTTTATAAATATATGAATTGTGATTAAGTAATGACACTATGTCCTAAAAGGAGTGTACACGCATCTGATGCACGCGCAACTGGATATTCTTATTTATCCTGCCTCTGTTGCAAACATTGACCAAATAAAGCAGGGTCGAATAAATTTTCCTATCTCCGGTCAACAGGAAGTAGTGTATTCCTACGCACGCTGTGACATATGATAACAAATAAAAATCAGTTTTTGTTTTGCTGTTGCACATTGTTTTAAATTCCTACAATAAAAATATCGCATTCTCGATTTTTGTAAATTTCTTCTCATTATTTCAATAGGAAAGTATTTAAAGGACCAGTTTAATGTGGAACTATTTTTACGTGACATAATCGGTAGTAATTCGGCCGTAAGGAATGTTTGTGTACATGTAGAAGCAGACCAGAATTATTAATTTGTTATCTTAATTAATCATTTGTCTTTGATAAAGTGTGTTAGCGGCATAATTTAAAATGAAGCAGGATAAATAGAATACATGGTTGGTGCCAAGATGGAGAAAGTTTATCTGGTTCGGCCCGAAAAAGAAAAAAGGGCTCGCTAAAGCTCGCCCTATTTTCTTTTTCTAAGCCTCACCAGATAAACTTTCTCCATCTCGGCACCAACCATGTATTCTCTATATAATGCGTCCCCATTGTGTGATTGTGACTGGAAATGAAACTGGATATATATAAGAACATCTATTTTTTTCGATTTCGCCAAAACGAACAACATATGTCGCAAGCGTATTAGATTTGGACAAGATATGTCTAAGTTAGAAACGTATCCTCACGCAGGTGTTGCTTTGGAGTGGCACGACAGTAATTGATTTCAACGATCGCAAAGCATATCTCCATTACCAACTCTTTCACAGACTTTTATTAAATATGTTCGTAAAATTTTCGTTTCAGCATTGTGTTGTTAACCATGTACAGATTATTAACTCAATAAATGTCACATTGTGGAAAATCCAATCAAAATAACAAAAAAACGTTTAACGTTGGAACACAAATTAAAGAGATTCAAATGTTTGGAAACGCATCACCTTGTTTCCCATTGAACTCCAAAGCCATTGCATGCCCATACGTCAACACCAGGTTATATAACGTATGCAATTATGTTCATGTATTTCACAAACATTGATTTTATGTAATTACGTGTTCCTCTTGTCCTTCTTACGTCACTCTCAATCTTTCCAGTCTGTTTTTCATATTTTGAGCCTATGTTTAACTAAGTTATTTCTAGATATAGTGCCAGATCCAGATGTGAAATATGTCTAGGTCGCTCTAAATCAATTTCAAAATGGGATTTTGATTTAAGAATATCTACCATGTTCAAATTCTCTACTAACAATGTGACATGCAAATAGTATATCAACGGTCGATGCGGTATTATATTTCAAAACAATTGTATCAGTTTTGACCGCAATAATCAGCGGTGGAAAATCTACAGTTGTAATGAACTCGTTATGAATAAAATGTACATGAACTACCGCTCTTCCCATGCGCACTATCAATACGGGACTTAAGTGATGTGAAATGCCCATTGAATTTTGTCGTGTAAGGGACTTTAGTGCGTATCCCACACGACGCGTAAATCGAAAACAATGAAATTGACTTTATATTTTTATTTGATCGATGTACATTGTAATTTGATAAACAGTTTATCTGCTTTGAAATAGAAATGTGAATTGTTTTCACACACAAATATAATTTTGGGAAAACACCGTTGGTCTGCACTTAATAGGTTATACATCAAGGGATTTTGTGTATGTCCGCTCTATAATTGCGTCAATTTTTTATATAAAAATCTAAGAAATGTTCGAATTAGAAAGACGAGGAATACAGTTTAAAATGTATTGACAGAGCTGCTTAAATGCCCAACATAGCTGGCTCTTTCGGAAGTAACTAAATAGTATATTCACAATAAATAACTGAGACTGGTCCACTTGACGCGGTCAATAAGTTACACATTTCGATGCGCTAACAGGGCAGTGTGTGATTGAGGTGAAGTCTGAGGGGAGGAAAATGTTGAAGACTGATTTTGACTACGCGAATCGCGTGGATAATGCACTGACAAACCTTAAAAGCGACATTTAAATAAACACCATCTTAAACTTGTTAACACGATTTATTTAGGAAAACCTTAATCAATTCACATTTGACATAGTATGCAATGTCAACAGTATTAATTGTAATCAAAATCAATGTGTGTTCCGATTCTTTTTAACGATGATGGCAATCTTTCGTTTTAGCTCAATGTCTTTAAATTCGAAATGCAGTCAACACTGTTACAGTGTTCAACTAATGACAATTTACCACGGGATCCGTAGCTCAAGATTTTTCACATGGAAAATGACACAACTAAACGATGACATGTGCAAAAAGCGATTCAATTTCCTCCAGTAAAACTAGAAATGAGAAACAATTCTTATCAAATTTGTAAATGTGGTTACAACTGTAAACGGAATTTTCAGTTGTCTTTATGCATTAATACATATAAAACATATCATCATACGGCAAGGTTAAATAAAATAATGGTGAAAATATGTGATCGAAAGCCTTCAAATATGTTTTGCTACTTTGATATATGATATACAATTTATGCATAATAACATATCTAACATATCATCATACGGCACGGTTTAATAAAATAATGGGGAAAATAGGTGATCGAAAGCCTTCAAATACGTTTTGTTACTTTAATAGATGATAACGTGTATGTGTGGGGTGTGTTCTAAAACGATGATGCTTAATATGGAAAACATTAGTATATACTATATATGTATACCATTATTGTACCATGTTTGATTTAAGGATGTTGAACGCTTCTGTGAATATGAACTAACCACGACAATCGATGATTATCAAGACAAGGCGACTACAGAACGTTATTTGATTCCGCTACACGACCTATTCGTCTTAGTGGAAGACTCTATGCTTAACAAATTTGATGGAGAAATTGAGTTTCGAGCTATTCTAGAAAAACGAATTTCGTCCGAAATGATCCGATCAAGGATGGAAGGTAGGAAGTTATACTCAATCTGTATATATGTTTAAAATGTTAACATATATTATGTGTAGGCATATTTTGTAAGAGAACGGGATTACAAATACACGTTTGAAACGATTAATGACCTATTCTAAATAAACAATAGCCTATACATATGATATTATGAACACATATTTACATTATGAGTGGTCATTATTTTTAAATAGATACAGAAAATACATCTTGAGACAGTGTATACATCATTTCCAATGTCATTTACAGATACCGGTATACATACATTATTAGTCAATTTTCTTAACATGGGAAAATCAAACATTCCCTCTTGTTTGTTGGCCTCTTCGCAAGGGCAATTAAATATGGTCATTCATTCTGTTTCCCAATCACGACATTTTTATTTAGCAACACTAATTGATGCCTATACATAACACAAACGATTTTTGTATAAACTGTAATACTGAGCACGATAACTCCAAAAGGATAATAAGCTTCAGGTAAAGAAATTATTGCAATTGACATATCGTACATTTTCAAAATAATTTTTTTGTATGACCTACCGTATCAACAAAGATACAATTGCGGCTTCCACACACTCCAGTGCAAACAAACGTCCAATAGTTTCATCATTTATTATTTATAACATAAATTGTCGTCATATAGTACAAACTTTGTCAACGATCATTATTCCGCTTAGTATTATGCTACTTGCTGTTTTCCGATTCCGTATAACCATACTAGCCGGACTACTTTCTTCGACCCATTTAATGACGTCACATTACGCGCACCGAAAAAAAGAAATTTACATTTTATATTACGAAATATATTACGTAGTACATCGTGTGACGTCATTTCTGTGACGAAACACAATAGTTTTATTTAAACTCTCTGGAATTTATAGACATGTTGGACGTGGTGTTTTTTAACAGTAAACTAGATCTCTATTTGTTTAAAACATCGAACGAATGCAAAACGTATTTCGGAGTGTATGGCAAGCGGTTCGACGCATAATCCCAAGAAACAAGGTTTCTCATTAGAACCTAGGTTCTCAGAATGAGAACCTAGGTTCTCGCTTGAAGATTGCACATGGCTTCCATAACCCAAGTTTTCAAATGAGAACCTAGATTTTCATGAGAACCTAGGTTCTCATTTGAAAACCAAGGTTCTTGTAAGAACCTAGATTCTCAGAATGAGAACCTAGGTTCTCATGAGAATCCTTGGTTCTTGGGATTATGCGTCGAACTGCTTGCCATATCCGTGGTTTTCATTTGGGAACCATAGTTCTCATGAGAACCTAGGTTTACAGAATTGCGCGTCTTTAATACTAAGTCCGTGGTTTTCATTTGGGAACCATAGGTTCTCATGAGAACCTTGGTTCTCATGAGAACCTAGGTTTCCAGAATTACGCGTCGGACGGCGTAAACTTGCTCGTTTGGAATACGAGTCACATATTATTCAGGGCGCAGGATCAATGGGATTTACATATGATTACACACGGGCTGGACAGAATGAAAACACGCCGTTAAGAATTTTATTTTTGCAGATATCTCAAGTTATTGAAATATGTTTGCAAAGTTTTTAGTGCATAAGTTTTTCTTGCAGTGTGGGCCGATATCTTACGATTGAATAATACATTATTACACATTATTAATAGAGATTAAACTTCTATTTATACAGTAATGATAGCTTACTATACCACAGACAAACTTAAAATAAAAAACTGTACCGTACAGTCGTTTGAGGCCGGAACAAGGGAACTGAATATCTGAAACTCATTTAATGCTGTAACAATGAATTATGTAACGATTTATCTGAATTTGTTTCAATTTTAAGTCTCAAAATAATATTTACAATTAAAGATGTATTTCATAAACAGTTTAATTTTTTATTAACGTGTTCAGACCAATGTCGACCGATTACTTTACTAAATTCATTCCTCAAGAAGTTTCCTACACGTTTCGTTGAATATTACTTAGCATTGTCTTGACATTTTTCAGAAAATGTTCTTGGGGAGTAACATTCACTGTTTCACGTCTATTTCTTATCATTCTACACATATGCCGCCAGCGTGTACCAAGCAATGGGAGACAACTGGAGGTTAATTATGGCTCGCGGTTCGACGCATAATCCCAAGAACTTGGTTTCTCATGAGAACCTAGGTTCTCATGAGAAACTAGGTTTATGAAATGCCCAGAAACCAGGTTTCTCATGAGAACCTAGGTTCTCATGAGAAACTAGGTTCTCATGAAAAACTAGGTTCTCATGAGAACCTAGGTTTTCATGAGAACCTAGGTTCTGATGAGAAACTAAGTTTATGAAATCCCAAGAAACCAGGTTTCTCATGAGAACCTAGATTCTCATGAGAACATAGGTTTTCATGAGAACCTAGGTTCTCATGAGAAACTAGGTTTATAAAATCCCAAGAAACCAGGTTTATCATGAGAAACTAGGTTCTCATGAGAACATAGGTTTTCATGAAAACCTAGGTTCTCATGAGAAACTATGTTTATGAAATCCCAAGAAACCAGGTTTCTCACGAGAACCTAGGTTTTATGACAACCTAGGTTCTCATGAGAAACTAGGTTTATGAAATCCCAAGAAACCAGGTTTTTCGTGTTCTCATTTGAAAACCTTAGTTTACGCTTGAGAACCTAGGTTCTCATGAGAAACTAGGTTTTTCATGAGAACCTAGGTTCTCATAGACACATAGAACTTAGGTTCTCATGAGAAACTAGGTTTTCTTGAGAACCTTGGTTCTCATTCTGAGAACTTAAGTTCTCGTTTGATATCCAAGGTTTTTAAAAGAACCTAGGTTCTCGAAAGCTTTTCGCGTCGTTCTCTCTGATAACCTAGGTTTTCATGAGAACCAAAGCTTTCATTTGGGAACCATAGTTCTCATGAGATTCTAGGTTCTCAGAATGAGAACCTAGGTTCTCATGAGAAACCTAGTTTCTTGGGATTATGCTTCGAACCGCTTTCCATAGAAGTGTGTGTTTGTCATGCATGATTGTAAATTTCGATAGGAATACAATAAACTAGTGTGGGTTATAATAAGGTTCGATAAAGACATGGAAAAATAGAAGTTGACATGCATATCGTTTTAACGTTTTTGTTATAAACATTGGATTAAAGTTGTCAACTTAATTGTCATATACATTGGATTAACGATGTCAAGCGTGTCGGAAACCTGTGTTTTCCCGGTTCAAATGTTTACACGTTAATTTACGTTAACTGTATTCATACGCGTCTTAAACAAACTATGGCGTACCGTTTTATTCATTGTTTAGTCAGTTTTGTAAAAGCAAAAAAATACAATTGTTAACTGTTTTCGTTAGTTGTTTTTTATAATAAAAGGAATATTACGCTAGTCGAGTGTTCCAAGATTTTGTATCAGTCGAGTGGCTTATGTGATGACGTATCACAGAAGAGGCGGAGCCTCGAGTGTGATGCGAAATAGCACAAGCCACGATACGTCATCACACAAGCTACTTGACTGATACAAAATCTTGGAACAATTGACTAGCGTAATATTCCGCATGTATTGTCGTCTAAATGTTGATATCGGAGCCAAATTTAGGTGTGCTGCTAATTCACTAAAACACGTATCAAATTAAGGTCTTTTATCAATCGTATTATATGTAAAATATTTATTTCTAAATTAAAATCCAGACATGAAACAATGCAAAATACGACATGACGACAATATACCGGTGTTGCATGTATGTCGGCAATCATTTTCATTTTTGAGGTCTTGTCAATTTGCTGAACAATTTTAATTGATATCTGGAGAGATTTCTGCTGAATAGAGCGTTTGACAAATAGACACAGAACCTCTTCAACTCCACCACACTAGTCTCCGCTGGGCGTTTACATTCTCGGAGTAGGGACTACGATTCAACAAATACAAATAGTATAAAGTTTAAAAAAAATCATTTTAAACCATAATTAAACAATTTATACGCCTTAATCAATCACACAACACTCAACGAGACGTGTAAAAAACAAAGTGTTAAGGAAAACTATGTTTCACAAATTTCGCCTGAGTAAGCGAACTTGCCTGCGTAAAAATGTTTCTGAATATTTTGGGTCGAATGATCCATGTTTTTTTTACGATTAACTTGTGAACTTAATAATCGTGAAAAAAATATGCGATTAGTGTATACATTTATTTTATCGCTGATAGCGGTCTATTATCGTCTTACTATGCTTGACTTTTTCGTTTTAACTATTTAAAATTTCATTTCAATAAAACAAATGTATGATATGATATAAAACTACTGAAAATGGTACTTCTATTTGCGTACGTAGATAAATTACACGTATATAGTGAAGCTTTCTAGATCAAGAAAGTGGTTTTGAAAATATGGTTTTAATATCAGTTGTTCGCAAGCGAACAACTTAACCCTTTAATTTGCGATATAATGACGCGTTTCCGTCAATTACACTTTCATACAGCACTATGTTTACACAAGTATAAGTACAATGATACAAACATACAAATTTTACAATAGTTGTATCAATTTCATCAGGTTACAAAAGTAACATAAAGTAAATGTTTACCGCTAATCAGGTCTTTTTTTCCTTCTTGGACAGCTATTTCCAAATTTTAACATGGACATTTCACAAATTTAGCAAGGACACAATACTTGACAAAAACGGCTATTTTTAACTGTGAAAATCAGACTTTTGAGGCTTAAAACTGTCAAAAATGACCATTTCACAATTCTAAATTACAATTTGATTTAATACTTTACTTTAACGAAACAATGTATTAACAGGGGTTAGGCTTTTCTATGGTATTAAATAGAGTTTACCAGTCAGAACATTTTTTATCTAAATGTTAGTGGTTATTTGTTGAAAGAAAGTGTCAAGACAATGCAAGTATGGTTTTTATTGCATTATTTAAGAACATTTTAATATAATGCAAGTGTTAAACATGCTTTTCTATACTTATTCTTAACCAACTGAATTTAACAATTTTAACAAGTTTGTGACTCGTTTTTTTCACAATTTTCAGAAGTTCGCGACTCATTTTTTCACAATTTTGAAAAGTTCGCAACTCATTTTTTTCACAAAGTGAGGGGGCCAGGGCCGCTTCACAAAATTAGGAAAAAAAGCCCTGCTAATGTCAAACATTATTATGAACATGTTTCAGCCCATATTTTTTAATTAAAAGTTATTATCGGACGTTTCTTTTTCTACACGTTTGTAGGCCCTACACTATCCAACGTTGGAAAGCGTTACCAACAAATGATATAATTGAAAAAGCACCGCTACATAATTATATTTGGTACATTTAACAAGAAGTTACGTCAAAAGAACACAAGCGACTCTTCAAAAGTAGTCCAACCAATTTGCCTTTGTACATTAAGATTATCACTCACGTGTGTAACTTTCAGGGGAAATCTACCAAAACCGATCAGTTCTACAAGTTCCACTCGTCAATCTCGTTCTGAATAATGACCAATACACATTGGAAACTGTAAAATCTGCTATGGACAAAGGCATACCTTCCGTGGTGGTAATCACTACCGACTCGGATACTCACAAACGGTAATATTTATTGAAAAAACATTATGTGAAATGGATTTCAATATGTACATAAAATATGGTACGTATGCTTTATAAAATCTCATTTACAAAGTTCTTGTTGGTTATTAGACAAGACAGTGCCATGTCGGACAGCAAAAATGAAGTCAAAACGAAAATGCTTCGAAACAGCAATATTCCAAATGACAAAATCAAAATGTTTCAAGAAACTTACCAGGAAAAGCTAAAACTTTTGACGGTCATAAATCTTAGCGACATGCCCAAACTGCTTGCGGGGATGACATTGGATGTTTGCTGGGAAGGTGCGTAATAGCTCGTGGTAAACGTTTTCTCCGAACGTCGCTATATACTAAGGATTTAGTTTTCTATAAAAACGACACTTATATTTGTCTTCACTTTAAAATGTTATTTGGGTCATAAATAGACGGTTAAATCTGATTTAAAAAACATGTTATGACTGATATAAATAGATATAAATGTTTTTTTATCTTATGGCATAAAACGCGCAGATGTGTAATAGTGTATATGCAGTTCTTTAGAATGTACTCGCTATTAGCATAGTCTATACCATATGAATGATATCAAATATGATCATTGTCATTATTGTTGTTAAACGACACAAAGGAAGCATATTGATCCTGATTTATAGCAAGTGACCTATTGCTACAACACAGTTTAAACAATTTATTGTTTATACATGAGTATACAGCACGCACATGTTATGTATTCAACAAACGATTTATCAAGTTACTAGTAAACTGTATATAAGTATAGTACATTTTCATATGCAAACAAAACATAAGCGAGAGATCAATCCTTGTTATGATGAGTAATCTACATAAAATGGTTATGTACGAATGTGCTCTAATTGGTTAAGGATAATCATTATATAGATTAAACAAGTAAGTACTTGAAAGGGTTGTGTTCACAATATAAAGCATGATTGTTATTGGTTCGACTATTTTCAGATTTCATAAAATCAATAAATTTCTACAATTTTTAACCAATATCTAGCCACATTCACTGCTCGTATCGTGTGGAAAGAAGTTCTTCCTAGTTAACCTTGTACTAAATTATTTTGAGACTTTATCTTTACATTCGGTATTCTTTTATAACAAGTAAAACGATGTATTTCTAGCACAGGATCGTCGTTGAATCCCCACACCTCAGACGCATAATGCAAAATAGGCAATGTGAGCCTATAATATAAGTCAAGTTTACATTTAACAGATATGTAGGGTATTTTCACATACATGCGTTTCGTTTCTAAGTGTACTTTGATGTCTGACTTGACAAGATTTCAAAGGTTGATTTAATCGATCCTCAGGTTGTATGAACAATATCCAAATAAGTGAATTACTGACAATGTGAATTGCTGTGAATGTCCGATAATTCATCTAAAGGATTTGTTTGTTTTTTCTTAATTTACCACCTTACTTAAAAATCATTATTTTTGTCTTCGACGATTTTGCATTTAGTTTCAATCTTTCACAGTTCTGTTCTAATAACAAATCCTTTTTCAACTCATCTTCAATTTCTGCCATTATACCAATATCATCCGCATAAAGTATTAAAATAATTTCAGCATACCTAAATCTATGCCATTAAATCCATGCAACATATTGTATTTTTCTATATCATTTAAATACATCGAGAATAGAAACGGCAAGAGTGACTCCCTCTGTCGTGCCCCAACAAAGCAAAATATTTTGTCTTTACTCATTACATCACCCATATTTACCCTTAATTTTCCTTTCATATACATACATGTAGCTTTAATTATGTTAAGCATGTGTCCACTTAAACCAAGGTTGATTAGTTTCTACAAAATAATATCTCTTACCAACAAAACAACCCTTTAGTGTTGTCCACATCTTCAACATATTACTTCTTATAATTCTGTAACAAATGGTTAATTACACTACGGAGAATACAATTAGTATCTACAGTCCCATGTTTTTTTAACTAGCTTGAGATGAAACATATACATTATATTTTTCAGCCCAAATATTTAATCAACTATTTATCAATGTTGTAATCAATCTAACAAAAGTACTAAGCAGCATAATGCCCCTATACTAATTGACATAGTATTGTTCTCCATTTTTATGTAAAGGAACAATCTATCCATCCGATCAATAATCAGGAAAGTGCCCCTTCAAAAGGAGACTGTTAAACAATTAATATACCGCACTTAAAAAACTTATAAGAATAAGTACTATATTCAAAACAAATACTCAACTTATAATCAGGTCCCGCTGCCTTTCCATTGTTTAATTGTGTATAAGTAAATGGCAAACTTAATTCGTCAAACATACAATCTATATCCCCTTTCATTTATCTGTCATTAAAATCCAAAATTTATTTGTCTTGCTTATAATAATGAGAATCAGGGTCATTAACAGCTTGAAAATAATCTTAAAAATATGTGCGATTGACATTTTTCACTGTTGTTGACAATTTTTCCCTTTAACATTTTCCAAGATAGGTCTAACTAAAGACATTATGAATCATCATATAAACATTTCTTTTTCCTAACAATACCCTTGAAAAAACTGTTACTTACAGAGCGATTATTTATTCAAATATTTTTTTGCAGAAGCCATGTTTTAAATGTTTAAAGTCATCATAAAAATAATTCTTATTTTTATTGGCGTCACATTAATCAAAACTTATTTTTCTTAAACACAGCACTTAACACATATCGGTCACCGCTTTGGGATAAGCTGTTAAATGCCGCATAAGTGCTCCAGAACCGTGAAATTGACCCATAATCGTTCATAATTACAAATGTGTAGTTGCAAAATAACCTCACAATTTATAACTTACGAAACATGTCATAAGTTTAACTGTATGTAATCAATGGTATATAATTATAGTGACAGTTCTCACATGTTTTTCGTTCGCTTATTAATGGACATTTGCGCATAGAAGCCATTTAACGCGTATTGTTTAAAAAGAACCCTGTACATTACCAGTAAACAACGATATCCCACACATACATATTAATGTATCAAACTCAATAAACATTAGCATTTCTAAAATATTATTGAATTTCTTTAATGAAGCGCACACATTTTTAAGAACATAATCAATGTCTATTAAGCATGTACAAAATCAATATCCCGATGTATTTGCTATGTTGTATTTGAAAATCTTCGCAGTTTAAGAGAAATGATTTAACGAATGTTGGTCAAATAATGTGTTTCTTTATTGATAGCTTGTTCAGTTTGGACGAGTCTCTTGGAATGGGCTCATTACGATCATAAAGAAGATGTCGTTCTCAAGCGACTGGTCTGTGCAGAAATCAATCGAATGGATGTACGTATAATATTTACGGATGCTAGTATTATGTTCCCTTGTGAAAAGTATATACTAGTTTAAGATATTATTTGTACGCGTTAAGTTTAACACAGTGCGTTAAAGAAACCGTCCACACACACGAGAGAAAATTAAATGCATGCACTAATTCTGGGGAACACATAACTGATCAGAATACAAACACGACTATGTACTATGTAAGAAATGTTACTGACAAGGCAGTTTGGCGAGTGTTAGTTATAATGTTTCAATACATACGCTAGCTTTTGATTCCTTTGGAATAAATCGACTAGGTAACTAGTATTTTCGCAATTTCAATCCATTCTTATTTTATTCCAAACAAGTCCTGTATTACATATACATCATTTGTCAACAAGATAGTGTTCACTGAAATTGAAGTTTTTTCTTTCATAAGAACTGATGCTATTTGAGCATATATTAATTGTTTTCGTGAGACAGGGACTTTAATAATGCATTTCTTGTAACTTGACTGCGTACGTTAGCATTTATGATACATAAAAAGTAAAACATTTAATAATAATCAAGTTCGATTGGATGAAGAAAAGGCAAACATCAAAGTGAATATATAGATGAAATACATTATATTTACAATAGCTTGTTACGCCGCTTAAAAAGATATGTTTATTGCTCCCATGAAATGGTGGAGATAATATCCATATTCCCTGTAAGTCCGTAAGTTAGTCCGCAGTTACACTTTTGTTTTATTCAGAATATTCATACCTTGTCATTGTTAAGCTTTCATTTTTCCTTTGTGTAGACCCCTATTGACTTAAGGTTTAATAAGTAAAAGGTCACTTTGACATAGATAACTTATGTAACTCTATTCTTGATAGTAAGTTTGAGTATTGCAAGTGCTTAAATTTTAATCTTTAAATACATAAGTGTCTTGAACTTTTACTTTGGGTAAACGCTGATTGAGCATTGCATTATGAGTAATAACATGAAATGTCGCACCGACTTTTTATGTCGCAAGGTTAAAGCCAAATGTCGGAAGCAATATTCAATGTCGCATAACCTTCGTACGCTATATGTCGCATCTTTGACGCAATAAATTGGCGCTATATTTCCCAACACCAACGGTAAATAACGCACGCGTTCACAACCCCAATTTTGTAGTAAAGTTGCATTGTGATAACTAGAGCAATCGAAAACTCGAAATTCCGAACAAAATTAGTGTTAGCCAGAGTAATACAATTCTCTTAAGTAATATTCACTTGTCCTGCGATTGAATGTTCCGCGAGCATAAAACATGCAAAAGTTTAACTTTGTAAATCGAGTTTGAGTATAATAAGCATTGTAATTAAATTTAACATATTTCATAAGGTCATTTCATTTGATATATAGTAATTAAAAATGAACTGCGTAGTTTACGGTTACATTCAGCCTTGAACTTGTGCCTCTACGTCCGAAAATCCCCAAAATGTGTGTATATTACTCTTCGTTCATAGCTGAATGACCTAACTATGTACGTGAATAAAAAGGAATACACTGTGTCTGTTGGAACAATTATGGCCCTTTTGCATTACATAAAGTTGTAAAAAGTATTGTTTTCAAGCCTGCTTCAAATATTGTGTAAATGTTGTTGAAACAATAATAGCTGTATGACTTTGGTGCGAAGGTGGTCGCAAATGAAATAGTTTTGACAAACTTTGGCCCTTTGTCATGTTTGTTATACGATATATATAGTTACAAAATATTTGTGTACTCGTCTGCTTTTGGCCTAATTCGATCAAATCGTCATTGAACCCGGATGTGAAGATGATTATTATTAGTAAGAAGTAATTACTGCGACAAGCTTTGTCATAATCCTTGACCTGACAGGTTAAATCTATGCGATGGTTGATTGTCAGCGCATACAACGTTGATTATCAACGGTTTCGTCTTTGCGCGACGCGTTTCGCATAAACATGTATAGGTATTCATAGGACGCAAGTGTGCATTGTTTCGCCAAGCCATGTCTTGCTATTTGTTGATCGGGCCAAACATCAAGAAATTTAATAAAATTGTTTTAGAATGTATGTCTCTTATAAAAGCATGTTAATAATATTTAGGAAAAACCTTAAGAGAAACATTCCAGACTCGTCGTTCTAAATCGATGCGTGTTTGACGGACTGAATTTCTGTAAATAGGTTGTGGGCCGAGTGTCGTTTATATTGGATTCACTCTGAGGTGAGTCGGTCAAACGAGTATGGGATGGTTTCACGCGTCCGATTTCGATCATTTTAACAACCGGTGGTATCTTATTTACTTTTCCAATTCTGGTAATGCATCCTTAACTATATTACCGTCATGTATGAATTTCGCCGACAACACGTTTTGGACCTTTGATATTGGATTTGGCGCTATCAGTAATTGATAAAATATCAACTCACTTCGCAACAATACATATCGGTGCCATACCAAATGCATAGTTGCTTCGTAAGTTAACAAATAAACACAACAATCGATACAATCTGTGAAGGGATAGCACTATCACACATGATAGGTATGACTAAAATACGGATGAAAACGGCTAAATATATTTTTTTTTTAAACTACACAAATTGAAGATCTTGCAGCATCAGAATATACATCTTTATAATTAATGCGACGTGATTTATTCCCAGTAACATTTGTTTCTAAAAACAAAACAAAACACAAACTTAATACCTGCCTATTATATACCAATCCGGTGAACCATTGTGACTCTCACACTGGACACAGTTACATTATACTGTTCTCATAGACGCATGCTGCTCAATAAAAATAATAAAGTCAGCTATTTGATAGGAATCACATACCTTTATATATATTTTACTGTTAAAGTATAATTGCTCAAAACATTAATACAGTTTTCATCCTAAATTGACAACATAACAAATTAATTGGATGTGTTTAACACAATATCTACTTTTGCTTTGAGTTGAGTGACTGGAAACTCAGGTACATGTTTTTGTTCATATTGATAAGCAAATCTTAAACACTCGTTTTATTTTGTGTTTTACAGAGTTATGATATCGCATTGACCATGACTTATTTCTTGAGTCGCAATGATGTAGAAGTTGTCGGAGCGTTAGTTCAACTTGATGTCGACATGGATTCAGCCTGGATAGAAGCTCGGCATTACAAAACATTCTGTGTAAGTTGAACTTTAAGTCAATTCAGATGGCTGATAGTTATGCGTAATTTTTATTTTCAATTTATTTTATATTCGCTTTCGTGAAACTTTATTATTTAACAACAAAGTTGTGAGTCAATTTAAATCAGCCTGTATTGTTTATCAATCCCATACATTCACCACTAAAGAAGGAATACAATTTTATGGCAGACCAATACATATTATATATTATTTAAAATTTGGCAGTGCTATGTGAACACGTGTTGTTTTCTTGCGTCTGACACTTTAATTCTCTTGTTAGAATCTGGGAAATCAAAAACGAACTAGAAACCATAAGATCGAAATTTAATACTTAATGTTCTGGATGTGAAACTCAATTAGCCCAATGTTAAAACTTATATCCACGTTTATGTGCAAGTCACGTGAATGTAGAATCTGTACTATCATGAAAGTGTAAAAATTGCCTGCTGCTAATTTAAATCCCAACTCCGATATTTGCCTAAATCTCATCTTTATCCAGCAAATCTAAAGGTTTAAGAAGGCTTAACTTATATAAAAGCTAGTAACACAATTTTGAATCTTGAACAGATTATGTACGTTTTATTTTTTATTATGCTATTTCAGGATGATAATGATGGATTGCTCAAACGTTTGAAGTCAAAGGTAAAGTTATATATATGTGTAATTTTGACTCGTTCATGCTAAACAAAGATTCGTTTCCGCCGTACACATGTTAACATACCGTATTAGTGCCAGTGAATTTCAAATAATGATGTTCTGTTTACATGTTTCAGTCATAACGTTCTTCCGCAAACAAGGGACGAATTTAAAAGTGTACATACTATTATTTTTCGTCGAAGAAAAAAAATGTGAATTATCGGAGGTTCTCATCATACACACACTTACTGTTTAATTACTACTGCTATTTTACTCGCTTAAAAGTTCACCACAACTACTAAAATCGTTTTCGCTCGACATCAACTCTAACTTCAATATTAATAATCAATATTCATCATTATACACATGTGAACTACATCAAGCTGAAATGCGTACTGTGATATAGAAACATGGATGAACTTTAACTACAGCGGACGTGGTTGTTGTGATACACGATACTACTATTAGTATTTCGAGTCTTTTGGATATTCTACCAAACTAGTAAACGTGTTTTCCTTTAAAGTAAAAGTATTAGGCAATAACATAATATGATGCATACGATTTTCCGTCGTTTTTTTTGTTTCAAATGTACAAATAGGTAATTCACCAGCGCTGGCGAATCACGAAGAGCTCTACTTTATACATGCATCCATGCTATTTTCCAACATATTGCCTATTTAAAGTGTCTCTATTTGTTATTTTTCTTGACTATCTTAAAGGGGCCTTTTCACAGATTTTGGCATTTTTTAGCTTATTCATTAAATGCTTTATATTGATAATTGTAAACATTAGATCGTAAAAGCTCCAGTAAAAAATCAAGAATAAAATTACAAAAAGGAAAAGAACATTGCCCGGAGCAGGTTTCGAACCAGTGACCCCTGGAGTCCTGCCAGAGTCATGAAGTAAAAACGCTTTAGCCTACTGAGCTATTCCGCCGTGTACACATACTTGACGTATTTTATACCTTATATAAGCAATCTTCGTAGTTTCACAAAATTTAACGACAAAAACAGAACTCTCCAAATTATTCAATCGTTTCGCGTTGCAACGCTTTATAATTTTTAGGTTTTAAAATCGTCAAAAGATGCATATAATGGCTATATTAGACCATGGTAAATGTTCAGTATTACTGTTTCCTCACAAATATCATAACTAAAACGGAAATTTGCGAATCTGAAACAACTTTTTTCAATTTTGTCAATTTACCAAAGCGTGAAAAGATCCCTTTAAGTTTAATATAAGGAAATCAGCATATTCAATTGAACGGTACTTGTATAATTTCTATTGGGCTCAAAATCGGGTCGATGGTACCCGTATCTAGATGCTAGAAATGAAGTTTGTACAAAAGCAACAGGAAGCCATTAATTGACTCGCGTATACATATGACTTCATTCTATTAAAATATTACCGGTATACATGATCTACATGTACTTGTATACAAAGGTTATTGACTAGAGGGCCGTTACATAAATCAAACACTCACTGTCAGAAGAGTATGCCACAGTCAATTAGCCTTTCTACTATTGCATCTGATATTGATATATTTCATTGACATTTGTTAACAGTAATATAAGCTTGGGTCTTGTTTGTAACAGTAACATGTATGTTTCTTGGCGCGACGTTATGTGCAGTTTGCGTGTGGTTGAGGGCTATGTATCAAATTAAAACCACCAAACATTACACAATAATGCCCATTTGTTCTAACAAAGTGCTAAAATTGGTAACACATATTTATATAGTGAATTAGATCATAACAGATCATTATCAATAATTATTGGCCTTTAGTATTTTGGTACACATCATTTTCAACTATTCAATCCTATAAACCGTTTTCGCTAAAAGCGTTTTATGTTTCAATATGATGCTAGTGGTCGGAATTATTGTTTATGGCAACGATAATGGTCGGTCGGCTGCGGTATTTTTCACCTTGCTAAGATAATAACCAATTTAGATCAGCAGTAGTAAGAGGCTACTTTTTTCGTTTAAGATATGAATACAAATATATAGTTTTTATTCATCATGATGCGTTAGTCGTTTAGCTTAATTATTGACCTATCAAACAGAAAAAAAGGAAATATATTATAGAACAACTATTCAAAGGTCAGTTAAAGTTAATAATACGATTACAATACAATTTTTGATAAACCCAAATATACATAAATTGTTTATAATGCTGTCAAGCAAAAATGAAAATAAAATAAAACAAAGTGCTTATTACTTTGTTAAATCACTTGAAACGCGAAAATTAATTATTGATCTATGATTTAACCTAATTTAGATGGTTGCCACAGGACTAAGCTATATTTTCAAATAAATGTAAAAGTGTACTTATGTTTAAAATGTAGTCTCTTACCGAGAAAGTCCTATATTTCGTTTCGATAGGCTTACTACTCGGTATACTATTTCTGTCAATTTACTGTAGGCCCTACCTATATAACCTAAATTCAGCTATACAACTTGTAAGCATCCTATACGATGGCTTCTAGATTTGTGTAGGTTATATGCAGGTGTTATACCGTTATATATCGTGTATATTCTCAATAAAATGTGTATATGTGTATGTATGCATATAAATGAATATATTTATATACATGTGTGAATGTGCGTGCGTGCGTGCGTGCATGCGTGTGTTTCGGATGGAAAGATGTGAATATAAATCTTTTTGCTCTACTACATGCAAAAACTGTATAATGTTTTAGCATGCTATTGTTAAGCATTGTTCATCACTCGACAATATGTTTAAATAATTCCAACCATGTGTGCACACACAATTGTCTTGCATGAATTGTAATATATATGTATATGCATCAGAGGCCGGAGGCCTATATCACAAATAAACAGATTCAGATTCAATGCAGTTATTGTGGTAAGTCGTCAATGCTAAAAAGCTCTAGGATAGTCTACGTACATGTACCGCTTGCTTTTGATTTCGTACCATATCATGACACAGTAAACCCACTATGATTTGCCTCGATCAAATTGTATTTTCAGGCCAAACACACGGTTTTGTGGGTCATGCAGAGAGTGCAGGCGCGCCCAGTGCGAGGCAGATACGATGGTAATATAATATTGAAATTGTTAAACTTTTTTTTATCATTCCACTACAATGATATCTGCCCGGTATAAAACTGCCTCTTGTTTTTTATTTGTTTATATCACGGCAACAGGGTCTATATCAGTTAATATTGGAAGGTAGGACAAAAATTGCACATTATTTATTTAAATTTAAATAGCACAAACGTTTAAACATTTACTCCTCCGAAACCGAAAACGTAAAGGGTTAAATAGTTGGTTTGTAACATCATATAGAAGTCCTTTGCACAGTTTGGTTACCCCATGCCATTCGTATTTAAAACTATCCACGCCGCAGGGCCACCTCATTCATATAGACTTATATAGTGAATAACTTTTAAAACCTTATCCTCTATAACATCAAGATTTATGGGTTGAATATTTTTTTAACATCCTCTAGTAGTCATTTACTAAGTAATTTCGAATCATGTCCGTCTAGTCAATACTGACCACACCCCCATGGGTCAGAAACCTTATTGAACTGTATAGAAGACAGTTACACATAATCTCTTAAACCAGAAGTCCCAGAGCTGTGATATAAGGAATAAAGCATTAGAAACATATCTTGCTTAAAGCTTGTGTCAAAACGGGTCACGCCATAATGATTGTACTATTCATATAGACTTTTACAGTACAAAATTAAGAAATAATAATGTTTTAAACTACATGAGTTGAGGTTTAATATTTGGTTGTAACGATCATCGAATGGTTCTCTACTCTGATTCTTCAAATCAGGTCTATGTGATCAAACTGGCCAGGTTCTCATAACTCATATACCATGTAGGCGTTTATAGTGACACTTTTTAATTTGTCTACTTAAAAAAGACAAATAGGTGTTCTGTTTCTCATGTAACAACATATAGTGCTCCTATACTATACCTTTGAGTGTGGGATATATTTTTGATATATAATTAATGTTTCGTATGCGCAATCAGATGGTGGTCTTATTCAAAAAGCGTTCAAATCAAACGCATTGGTTCGAAACTTTCAACGCCTGATAACAGAAGTTAGCGGACTATTGCTATCTTGGCATTCGTGTTATGTTTAAAGGGACCTTTTCACACATTGTGGCATGATTTGAAATTTGTCATTTAATGCAATAAATTGATAAATGTAAACATAGGACCTAAAGAGTTCCAGTATAAAACAAAATTAAAATTAAAGAAACAAAACAAACAGTCCACGCTTGAGCTCGAACCACTGACCCTCGGAGTAAATTACTACAGTTAGCGCTAAACCGACACGGCAATCCGTGCTACAACATAACTAAACGTGTTTTATACTGAATATAAGCAATCGTCGTCACAAAATATAACGATAACAACAGACCTTTCCAAAATATACAATCGTTTCGTGTTTGTTACGCTTAATACTTTTCGGGGTTTTAATCGTCAAATTATGCATTTAATGCATATTTAAGAGCATCGTAAATATTCAGTTTTACTGATATTTAAAACAAACAAACAAAGTTACAACGAAAATTGGCAAATGTGAATTTTTTTAAATTCAATTTTGTCAATTTATAAAAACGTAACAGTGCTTAATACAGTGCTGTATGAATTGTATTATATATCTATCCCCTCCTACAAAAATAACTTAGTCGTAAGTCCGATCGCATAGAGCTTTTACGCGCTCGGGGAGTATTTTCCATACAGACCTTATAAGTTCAATACACCATCAACTTTAAAAAATGGCGTCTGTTCGATAAACTGCTAGATAAGTCTCGTTTGAACACACTGGAATTAACATGGTATTCTATTTATCCTTAATATTTATAAAACTTCCATTAAAAATTGTTAAAAACAATAACAAAAAACAACAGATCCAATTAACTGAATCTACCTATGCGTAATTATATTAAAATTATTTCCAAATTACAAAATGTGTTCCCATACGTCAGGCATGATGCAGCATCGTTATCCTCGTTGATATTGTTAAATTGTGTCGATACACAACTCTTCTTGATACACACTTTTTTCTAACCGGCATATAATTGATACAATTCAAACCTTGACTGGCTCTTGTGTACTCGCCGAAGTTGTTGCATGGATTAAAATCAACATAGTTTTGTTTGCTTCAATCGCGATCCTCCTTTTTAAATTTTCAATCTGTGTGTGTTAGCAAGAAATGCTTTCTGAACAGAAATTATTTGATCTACTAACTAATGAACGACCTATTCATCAAAGGAATAGCCTTTTAAATTGTACGTCAAATTCGAATGAAAAGTAAAAGACCAATGCACTGAAATTACAAGATTTAGCGCTCTATTATGTCACTGCCACTGTTCTCAATCAACCAAGTGTTCAACAAAAGCACTGAATAAATAACACATTCAACATTATTTAAAAAATCGACCATGCAAACTCACCTGTTGCATTCGAGCCAAATATTCCAACACTTGTATTCGCATTTAACTTAAATAATCCATCCTTAAGTGCAAAACACACACATACACACACACGTCATATTTAAATGCAACTGTGTTTAAAATATGTAAAATATTTTGGGGTTAAACTAGTATATTTCGACATTGAAATGACGTTAAACGATAAACGTCATAAATTTCGTCATCATGTGAAAGAAAATAAAAATGTTGGAAGCAAGTTCAATAATATATTTTTAAAAAGAAACAAAATAGGAATATATTTAACATAAACGCTGACACACGTATATATATATATATGAATATGTTAAAAACAACAAGGAAAAGGTCGCCGGTGAGATATAACTGATGGTGTATTGGATATACACCCTCAGTAATTTCATACCCATACACCAGCAGTAACTAACAGTGTACTGTAACTCATAGATTTATATAAACAATCGGTCACTTGCTTTAAATAATATACAAGCTATTGGATATGAGAACTGTTAATCCGATAATGTGTCAAGATTTTAATTATTCACATATATTTGTGCACATATGAAGTAAACTTAGCGGAGTATTCTATAATACAAATTAATTCAAAATTATCTGTAAATAAAAACCCATGAAGCTTGATTTTTAGTAAATGACAAAAGATTGCATGGCTTCGTTCTTAAATATGTCATACTAATTTTAACAATTTTAATTAAGTGTGCATGAATACTACAATTACTTCGACAATAAAAACTTATAAAATACACGGGCTGTTTTTTTTTAATATGTGATTTCTGAAAATAAGTGTGTCTTTACATGTTGTATTTCTTGCAATCGCACTTGCAACATCTTACTGATTTTTAAATCGTTTATTCTCTCTGATAACGTTTCAAAATCTGAAAATGAATCCGTATAACGACTATTTGTTACAAATATTGCGTTTTTGCGTGAACCTGTTTTTTTAGAGTGTGTTCTATTGTTGATCGTTATCAAACATGACAAAGATATGCGTATTACAGCGAAAGAGGGAGTACACGAACAGATTATTGATTTGATTGATTTTCCGGTATGTATAATACCACCAGGACTGCGTTAGAATAGATTTACACTATATAATGAATAACTATACAAACCATTTAAATCAATATTATATTTAGTTTTGTTAGTCGAATAGCAACACATTATTTAAGATTGTGATGCGTTTTAGTCATATCTCATTGTAATATTTGTGTTTAGATTTTTCTGTGGGAACATAGCTGTTACTAGGGCGTTATTTATTGACACACGATGTGTGAGCTCCTTTTATCAATCAGCAAAACAAAGCGTTGTATGCACACTTTCAGCTGTATGTGCTGCAACAAAAAAATCTTACATCATTATATCGTCATTAACCACCTCAGAAACAGTTTCTATTACAATACTGAATGTCAGGTTGTAGCAAATGCCTGATGTCGAAAACAATTATATCTTATTATGTCACATACTTTATATCGACTGCATACGATACTTATTTTAAACGACATGCGTAAGTATAGCAATAAATTCAGATCGTCTAAAATTGTATTCCAGTCAACACCAGTTAATTCTCTGAAATTTATTTTAAGGCTACAAAGACGCCTGGTTACCTGCGACCTTCTCATCTGAGAAACAGTTGGATACTGAAGATGTATTGCCATACTGGGATTACATGTTTATTTGGACCTTATTGTTGCGTAAACACGACATGGCGAAAATAATCTGGACGAAAACGGAGGTAAATAATTGTTTTACAATAACCTAGAATAATATTAGTTGAATAACCTGACAGCAGTGCTCGCCAGATCGAGCTAAATTGATTGCAGTTTCGAAATGTATTTTTTTATTATAAATTATTGAATACAAACGATTTTGTTTGTGTTGGTTAGTTTAAACATATTTATTTCTTTTGTCAAGTACAATATATCAAAATATAAAATACAATAGATATCAGAAAAGGATTGAAACGAAAGAAATAATTCTTATATAGTTTCTCTCTTTGGGATTATGTTTGCAAATTATTGCCAGTGTATTAGGAACAATATAACTTAGTTTATGCTAGACATAGGAAATATGAGAGATAAATATAGGAAGGTTTTGAAAGAAATAGACAAAAAGAAAGAATAAGAGAAACAATTAGGGAAACAAAAAAAGCAAATAGGGACGTAGGATTGTAGATGGGAGGACTAGAATTAAAAACAACAACGACTTATCGTTACCAGATTGTTAAGCGAATCGCCGGGATTCTTTTATAACTTGTTGAACATGTAGGAAAACTTCAGAGTTTTCAGTTTAGTTAAGATGTGTATTACCGAAAAGTAGAATATCAAGCTCAACGTCGCTGGTTATTCTGGAGATGCAGTTCATTAATGTTATACGTATAGTGTTATAAAATAAAGGACATACGAGCAGGAAACGGTAATTGGACCCTATATTTCACAGGAGCACAATGGGGATTCAATGATGCTTTTTGCGTAAAGGTGTTCATTAAGCGCACTCGATTTAGTCCTTAGCCGCGTATGAAGTCTTTGGATATAGCGTTTTGCTACATAAAAGTACGAAGGTATTTTAATCATTTTATTACGGTTGAATGTTAATATATTCAACGATTCACTATTTTTTATTTCTATTGGTAGTATATTCCATTTTCGAATAACTGCTGGTAGAAAGGAATTATAGTAAAGCGTTGATCTTGACTGACTCGGATGTGCGTAATTCATTTGCATTACGGAGATTATACCTAGTAGTAGCTCCGACATGTTGAGGTTCGAGGTCGGTCAAGTACTTAGGGGTAAGTGAATTTTGCATTTTGTAAAAAAGTATAAGTTGATGTTTGTCGCGTCGATCATTCTGCGTTTCCCACATATTTTTTGTTTTGCAGCGCATTTAAGAATACTAATTTGGTTGCTCCACATGCAATTCGCGCTGCATCGGTTTGAATTTTGTCAAGTTCATGTTTTTCTGCTTGAGTGAAATTATCCCATATTACGTCTGAATATTCTACCAACTGTCGAATAAATGACGTATAAATAGTTTCGAGTGATTTTCTGTCAAGTTGATATCTCAGTTTACGCATAATAATAATCCTACTCCAAGCTTCATCGGTTATATATATAATATGGATGTGCCACTTACAATCGTTCGAAAGAAAAACTACAAGATGTTTGTGGGAGCTTACTTCCGGTATTGGCGTTGACAACATTGTGAATGTATAGGTATTTGGTTGTTGCTTTCTGGAGATGGTTAGTGTTTCTGATTTGGAGGGGTTAAATAAGACATTCCAATTTAGTGCCCAGTCAGATATTCGGTTAATATCGTAATGTAATACTGCATTTGAGGTATTTGGGTCATCTATGATAATGTATAGGAATGTGTCGTCGGCAAACAGATGAATGTTACGTTGAATGTCGTTTACAATATCATTTATGAATATTAGAAATAGTAGGTGTTTTAATATAGGCCCTGAGGAATATCGGTCTCTAGTGAAGCCCAGTTTGAAACGGCGCCTGGAAGAACTACACGTTGACGTCTTCCATTAACCAAGAATGTTATTTTCCACGGATGCCGATAACTTTCAGTTTATGTTAAAGACCCAGGTGCAAGACTTTATCAAATGCTTTACTAATGTCGAAAGAGACAGCTTTTATACCTCTTATCCATTGTCGAGGGCGTTGAAGAATGTATCGCAAATATAAGTTTGTATGTTTGTGGTTGAATCACCTGCCAAAAAGCCAGACTGAAATGAGTTTAGAATTGTGTTATTAATTAGGTGATTGTATACATGTTTGAATATTATTTTTTTAAAAACTTTTTCGATTGTAGTAAGCAATGATATAGGACGATAGTTAATCGCTAGTTTAGGGTCATCTTTTTTTTAAACTGCACTGACGTTCGCTTCTTTCCAACAGCTTGGCATTATACATTTGTCGAGCGAGAAATTAAAGAAGTCACATAAAGTGGTTGACAATTCGTCTCTACATTCTTGTAAAATACGGTTACTTATACCGTCAGGTCCTGATGCTTTGTCTACGGAAAGTGTTTTGTGAACATCATGAACATCAGTAGGAGTGGTAATGAAGGACTCTATAAAATTAGAAATTGGAACAAAAGCGAGATCAGGTATAGTATCGTTATCAATGTCAATTTTGACTGACTTTGAAAGAAATTGTTAAGACTGTTCGCCTTTTTAACGCAATCAGTTTCAATTGAATTGTCGGCGGGATCAATGAGTGCACTAATTGAATTATTATAAGGTTTGTTGATAAATGGCCTAAGAGTTCTCCACCAGTCCTTAGGCGTGTGATTATTTTGTTTGAGTTTTTCGCACAGGCTATCATAGTAATGATCTTTGGCTTGTCTGATTAATGATGTTGTCTGGTTTCGAAGTGTACGAAATTTGGACCAATAATAGATACAATGTTGGCATTTCGCAAGTTTGTAAGCTTGTTTGCGTTTTCGTATCATACGACGTATGTGTGTATTTAGCCAGGGGGCGTCACGCGGTTTGATCTTAATTAGCCTTTGTGGAATACAAAGTTTAGCATTTCGAATAAAAGTATCAGTGATATTAGTGCGATAAATGTCGACATCATTACTTACAATTGATTCCCAATTAAATGAAGAGAAAGTTTCGCGTAACAAATCGTAGTTACCGTCATCGTATTTCCATATTAGAAGCTCGTATATTTTCGGTTGATTATATTTGAATAGACCGAAAATTCGACAATGGTAGCGATAATGTTGATCAAGAAAAGGATCACCGACACCTGATAATACCAAGCTGTTTGGGTTACTTAAAAGCAACAAGTCAAGAATTGACGAAGACCTTTCTGTGAAGTGCGTTGGTTCGTCAATAACTTGAACAAGGCTGTACTCAGTGCACCAAGGATCACATTTCCTTGCTAATTTAGATATATTGTTATCCATGTTAAAATCGCCCGTTATTGTAATGTCTGATATACCAGTGTCAATTGCTAAACTATAGAGTTATCAATTAAATTGGTGTAAGATGCATCTGCGTTTGGTGGTCTATAATATAACCCAAATAAGACACGTTTTTTACAATGTCAGGTTAAAGGTGATCATTTTAATGTTGACCGTCATATAAACGGCAAATTTCCACCTACTTTTTACTATATATATACTTAATAGTTAATTTAGTTAAAATTCCAGCGTGTAGAACCTTAAGTGACAAAGAGCAGCGACTAAGTGGGGTTTCTAATGTTTAACAATTTTCTTTATTATACTATTAATTGTTTTTAAATGTTCCCTTTCTTTTTAACATAGTCAGCGCAGACATGTTAAAGTTCGGCGATTATTACCTTTATTAATATCGGATGGGGCGATTAGATGTTCTGGGTTATTTTGAAAATGTGCACATGTCAGATCTTATTTACAGTTTTCGCAATTGGTTTTGTTTACTCGTTTTATTAATTAAGAACATGATACAAAACCTGTTATTAAATTACAGCATTCTTATTATATATATATATATATATTCATAGGTCGGTGGTATCAGCATCGTATGCGTTCAGTGCAACTATAAAAAATAATATTAAACAAACTTTTACAAAAAATGTAGCGCGAGCCGGCCCCTCTTCCTGGGGCCGCCACTGAACGCTATGTGCGCGTCCTCACAATGCCGATGTGCCTTCCGAAGCCCTCGGAAGGCAAATTACAAAACAACAATATAATTTAATAATTTTCCTCATGCTGCTTGCCTTTTGATTAGAAAATAAAAAATATATCAAGTCGCCATGAATATTTACAGTGAGCTCACCCAAAGGCCTTAGGTGCAACGTCCACCACCAAGTACGACTTCCGTAGACACCAACCCTCTGAAGACCCTCTAAACTTGCAACAGGAACTCTGCAGACCGGGCAGCACCGTTTGAAGTAAACGTAATTACCCAAATGCTCCAGAGAAATGTTCTTTAGAGTACCGCACCCTTTCTTCAGATGTTGTCCTGCTCGCATCCGCAGGAGAATTGACCAATTTGCCTATTTGCAAGCCTTTATATACTGGCGAACAGAGCGCAACCTAGCCGACGGAAAGACACGATCCGGAAACCACCGAAGTTACCGAACTGTCTTCGCTTTTGACAAAGCCAACCGATTGCCCCCCGAACTTAACGGAGATTACATACTATCAATCCTCCTCCACTGCATCGGAAACAAGCAGAATATAGATGAAGGATTTTATTTACACACTTTCCTGAAATATAAAATGCTCTAGACATTCTTAATAAATCATTTCCAATACGAAAACCGAGCTTACTGTGTTATTTAAATTAACATATTGTTTACTTGGCAAATGTAAAACTAAGGAAGGTCATTATAATGAAACCGTGAAGAAACGATAATCATCTAACTCGAACCCAAAACCTTTTCGTCGCATTACCTACGCCTCCGATTTGACATGAGTCCCCTCATGATTCCAAAATATAAAACTAATACAACCAAAAAACACAACAAATCATAAAACAGTACACAAGCAAATTCGAAAAAAAAACTAAATAACATAATACAATAACGATTTTCTACCTGCGATAATACATATATCACAATCAGTGCCAAAACACTAGGCACACTTTAACATGGTTCGTACTGAACCGAAAACACAAACCCCCGTTATCATACCCAATGATAACGTCATCGAGACTTGCCGTGCCTCCACATTTCTCTCCAAGACATGCTGACCATTCACCCGTTACTGAGTCACTAACAGTCTCTCTTGAATAGACTGTATAACCTCCATTAGTTATCACAATCTTCCTTTTCAGACGATCACCTTTAGTTTCAGACTGTACCTGCAGTATTAGCGCCTTTCTCCCGGATGCTATACCTTCTGGCTTGGTCGGCACACCAGACGAAGCCAGCGTTATATCATCACTTGTCAGTACGTTCATGAGACCTGTTTTGTCTTGGTGCTTCGAACTGACTTCCTCGGACACGACACTAGAGTTTCTACAGTGCACGTCTGCTTGAGATCGTTCTGACTTCTTAGTATTGCACATCACAGTGTTTTGATTCCTAGTCGGATCTCCAAGCAAAACCGCTGTATTTTTCTGTATACCGGCTTCATACTTCACTGAAGCCATACCAGCATCGGCAATTGCATATGCCTGCTGAGACCGCAGAGGTTTCTTCGGTTTGCTCAACGCATACTTGTTTGAACAGCCGTTTGGCACGGTTTTTTAACCGCTTTCTCCTCGGATCCGTTTCTCTCGAGCTAATGCACCAAGATTTGTCAATATATGACTGTCACTGAGAACACGAATGCCTCCGAGAATATCTTTTTGAAGATCTACTGGCTTCATTATAGTTGACATCTTTTCACCTTGTTTCTTTTGTCGGTAATTTGGGCATTGTCTTTTTAAGTGCTTCTGTGAACCACACAGATAGCATCGTCGAACCTTTTCACTCTCACTTCGTTTGCGCCTATGCTCAGGGCTTTAAATTCCAAGCTTCCTCATAAGCTCATCCAATCATTGCTCGTCTTTTGACCACCATCCCCAGCTTCTTAATCTGTTTTGACGAGGGACAGCAACAATCTGCCTGGGCCGATGGAGAAACATGAAGATCAAACACTATGGCAACCGTAACATTTAAAGGCTTCAATGAAGGCCTTTCCCGCAAAGTTATGTTTGCGTCAAAGACACTCGGCTTTCCTGAAGTCGTCCTTTCTTTATCGCGAGGCCCACGTCGATTATCAGCACACTGCCTCCTTTCGTAAAGCCTTGATCCGCATGTATAACACCGTCTCTCCATGGCATGCTTTAATATCTCCACTTCCCTCTCCGAAGTCAACATGTCATACTTTGCTAAGAGGGCTTCATTTTATCGCATCAATGCTTCCAATTCTTCGGAAAGAATTGCATCACCACCTTGAGCCATTTTGAGGCCTGGGGTTGACAGGCTAGAACTGTCAATAGGTTAATTTAACTTATTCCACCGCTGCCAACAAATTATGTAGCGCAAGCCGGCCGCCTTCCTGAGGCCGCCACCGAGCGCATTGTGCGCGGCCTCACGATGCCGATGTGCCTTCCGAAGCCCTCGGAAGGCCAATTACAAAACAACAATATAATTAAATAATTTTCCTCAGGCTGCCTGCCTTTTGAGAAGAAAATGAAAAAGTAATCAAGTCGCCACGAGTATTTACAGTGCGACAAATAGGAGCCTTAAATGAAGCTTTATCTATTTGTCACCCCAAGGCTCTAGGTGAAACGTCCACCACCTAGTACTTCCGTAGACACCAACCCTCTGAAGACCCTCTAAACTTGCAACAGGAACTCTGCAGGCCGGGCAGCACCGTTTGAAGTCAACGTAATTACCCAAATGCTCCAGATAAATGGAATACTGAGCTAAGATCGATTCTCGAGCAAAAACGTGAAAAGAACATCATTAAAAATAATTATCATATAGATTTTAAATAGACATTTCATTAGACTGTGTTATGCAAGTACTTTACAAAGTGGTGCTTGCCTTTACCCGTGGTCGTTTTGTGTTGCGGCTGATCTCAACGTATTGCTGATATATTTTAACCAGCATGTTAACTGCGTGCATGTCAATATTTTAGTTCGTGTTTAGACATGTTATACAGGAATTATGGTCCGTTTTAGAAGTTTAAAAACATGTGTTTACTTGTTTCGCACCTAAAGCTAAATATGTATCTGCTACTGCTTCTAAAGTGATGAAACTTTACATGCTTTATAGCCAGCTAGTGATCTTTTGCAGCTCAATATTTTAGGTTTTCGTGTTTTAAAATTATATACCGGTAATCGAAGTAAAAGCCCTTCATCTACCAAATGCTGTATTTTTTACTTATGTCACGCCTAAAAATTGTGCGACCTTAGGAATGAAATTTAAAAAATACAAGCGTGGACACTTTGGCACCTGGGTAGTTTGAGTACTGAGACGCATGTGCATTGTGACGACATCCGTGTTCTGAGGACACTTTTCGGTATCGACATGACGTTCATGCACAGAGTTAATATGCGAAATGACTTAATATTCCATTTGTAGAGTTAGATATCAGCAAATGCAATTATTCGTGTTATAATTTCTTAAATAGCATTGCTATACAAAAGTAGAATGAAGTTTGAATGTGTTAAAAAAGTGCGCCCCCAAGCTTTGCATATTTATTTGTTGTTTTTTCTGTTTGCGTTAATATCACTACAAACTGTCTGTTAAAATACATGTGCCTCAAGATGGTAATGTTCACATAATAATGGTTCTTATTATCAATTATAATGCTTGTAGAAAGGTTGACTGATATTTCACTGTTTTAATTATTTCCTTTTTATGTTATCGTCAGCATCCGCTCTTCATGGCCCTAATTGCACGCAATTTATTCGAGGCGATGAAACAGCAAACAGACGATAAAGTTCTGATTGCCGAAATGAAAAACATTATGAGGTAGGGTTTTATACTGCTCCACAGTTAAACAGTTATTCGGGCATGTACATGAATAACATAATAATAATTTTAAAACATATCCTATATGAATAACAGCAAATGCAAAGCAAATAGTTATTATATATTAGTTATTAGATATTTTATTACACTCATATAGGAAAACCACTTTAAATCATGTGACGATTTCAATAGTCAGAACGTTCCGTATGTATTGAGACTTAAGTTTATACAGATATGTTTGTCGACGTAGCTCAGTCGGTATGTATTTCTGTCGTATTGGGTTATATTTTGCTGATGATTAATAACTGAAAGCAGTTATTTATCAAAAATATCTATTTTACAGCAACACTCTGACCGTCTTATACAAAATATAAAAGGCAAATGCCAATCGATATAACGCGCATAATGGTAATTACAATCAATTGCATAAAAAATACTAGGAAAATTCAATAATTACAACAAATGCACTAACCTGAAAGCAGTTATATCAAAGATATTTATTTAACAATCCAACCGTTTTATACAAACTATAAAAGGCAAATGCAATAGGTATATCATTTGGTGATGGGTCGTGCGTAACCGGTTAGTTGTAATAATGGATTAAATGACTGATACGTTGAATGTAAGTGTTAACTCGTCATCAGAGAAGGCTTTCAACTGTACAATTATTTATTTAAGTAGCATTGACATGGTTTGAGCAAACTTAATGGTTTCGTTTCAAATGACATGCTCATAAATGGTGACGCTTCTGTTCTGTCATGAACATCGTTGTTCATAATGCCTTACATATCCGAAAACTCCAAGTTGAATTTTAAATGACTTGGTGTGGGAATCAGCAGGGAAAGTTCAGGTCAAATTTAAGACAAAAGATCACGCTAGAATTGTCAAATGACGTTTCTACACAAAAAAAACAGGACGAACCTTTAACAGAAAGTCGAAATGACGGGCTAACTCAGCGTGCTATACGTGTTTATCTTATTAAGCAATTATTTTGAGATTCGTCGTTTATTGCGTCTAGGGTAGCGGTCGAGTACAGACTAACATAAAAACGTATATGCTTCATTAAAAGCCAGATGAAAATGAAAAGCAATGCCGTGGCGTAGTTTTCTGATGTGAGTGGTACTGAACATATAACGAAATCTGATGCTATTTAATCTGGACAACATGCTCTCAAGCAATTGCAGCTTCAATACTTATTATTGTTTATATTATAAATTTCTATATTGCGAGAAGATACCTTTCAAATGTATGTGTAGGTAAATATCTCTTAATGACCTGTCGCAAATATAAACTAAATAAAGTTGACTTTACTTCTGTTGTTTATTGTCACATACTTTCTGCTTGAAATGTACTGTTATGTTAACGAAATGAAACAGATCAATTTTGAACATATCGTCAACGATCTCACAGCGTTGCTTTAAATGAATCTTGTTTTTGTTTGTTGATGTATCGTGACGAAAAGATTAATCTTCAAAATGTGTGAACTAAAATAAGAATAATCTAGCAAAAGCATGAAGCGTTTAATGAAGAAAAAGTGCACAGCTTTAGGATGTCAATTGTTTGTATTCGGATGTGATTTGTCTTGCTTTGCTGATCATAGTATTATACTGAATGTGCGTTAAATGTCACTAAGTTTCATCGAGTGTTGATTGTTAAGGTATCGATGACCATATTTATGTATTCGCAAATTATTTGTTTCAACATATTTAAAGCCAAGATTGCATTTAAGATGATATGATGGTGGTGATTTTATCTATGCTTACATTGGCAAGAGTAGACATAAGTGAAACAATGTATATCAATTAGACATAATGTATTCATTTATTTGATACACTTTTTCATGAAGCGTGTGGTCGACTGTGGCTATAGATTGTCTTAACGAATGCTACCAGAAAAGTGATGAAGCAACATACGTTCATCTGACAATGACCATGCCTTTTTGGTATACAAAATCATGCCTCGATTTGGCTGTTGAATCGAGAAACATGGAGTTCCTGGCCCAACAAGCGTGTCGCAATTTAGTTGGGGATTACTGGAATGGGCATCGTATGGACGACACGTTAAACAAAGTAATTTTCTTAATACAGATCAATTTTTAATTCATTAACGAAAATAAATCCAAACTCTGTAAACGCGTTATTCATTGTATCACGTTTTGAATATCGTCGAATTGTGTTTGATTTTAAAACGGTATGTATTAAGGTACGATATGTATGTATTTGCTATACATATTTTACGTCTTTGCGTATGTAAAACTCTGTATATATAATTGTATATATACTTCAATACGGATAGTTTAATGACAATACGGTAACTCATCATAGCCATTTTGGCGAACATGCATGCTACATGTTAAAAACATTATATAAAAAATGTCGCCTTTAAAATCCCCAAAGAAATGCATGGAACTTTAATTTAACTGTTCACCTACCACGCATTTATACCATAGAATCGCTTTGCTATTTCTATAGACACACAATAAGCATTAGGAACTGTATAACAACATTCAAATAAATTGCATGTAATCCAATTCATTATAACTGCCAATTTAGATGAAGTTTTCCTAATTTTTTAATCCGTTATTTAGCAACAAACAAAGATGTTTTTGTTATGTAAAACTAAATGTTTACACTATGAAATTTAACGATCGAAACGACATGCTTCTACTCGTTTTTCTCAAAATTTGATTTACAAACAAAATTTACAAACATGTAAACAGGCTTCATGTAGCTCGCAGCAAAGCCGATACTGAACATACGTTAAAATACACATGCAACCTCTATATTCGGCATGTATTTAAAACATTATTTGTTTTAAACACAGTGGTGATCAGAGTGGTTTTCTTTAAAACAAGTACCATTATTTCACTCTCTAACTTTATTTGATTAATCCGTACGTTGCTAATATGCTATTTTCAAAGATGAACAATTCTCGTTTCACCCTGTTTCAGCTTCGCATGCCATGGAAAACCAAACTAAGAATCGAGTTCTTGAAAAAAATGCTGGCTCCAAAAACCAAATTCGCGTACAACTTGGTATGTTATAAACCATCTGGTTTTAAAAGACTAAACACAGTGTAGCCTGTGTGAGAGGCAATGTATACATATATATATATATATATATATATATATATATATATAGACAGACAGACAGACAGACAGACAGACAGACAGACAGACAAGACAGACAGACAGACAGACAGACAGACAGACAGACAGACAGACAGACAGACAGACAGACAGACAGACAGACAGACAGACAGACAGAGACAGACAGACAGACAGACAGATAGGTAAGATAGGTAAAAGCACACAGACAGACAAGACAGACAGACAGACAGACAGACAGATAGGTAAGATAGGTAAAAGCACAATTCAATTGTATCAATATCATATATCAATATTTCGTTTATAATGGAAATGAAATGTTGTTGTTTTTGATATTCTTTGTAATAAGTCTATTTTTTTATATTGAAATGTATCGCTTGGTTTTTCTTGCCGTCTGCTTTTGCATAGATCGATAAATATCGAACATGTAAACAGGTTGATAAAATTTGATAATTGATTACTAAGTCGTGCTATTGACCTTTATTTTTGAAGTACATTTATACAGAGGATATTTGTTGAATGCAGTGCATGATCGTATTATTATTTCATGATTAGTCATATAGATCTGTTTTGCGACTGGTGGATAATATCGAAATGACAAAATAGAAGGTTTTATTTAATGCGTATGTACCATGAATTAAAAAATTTGAAAATCGTGATCGAGCGTTCATCAATTTCGTGCATTCTGATATTATTAATATGACGTTATATTACCATAACTGATCACACCACTGCTGTAGGAAATAAGTGCTCTAGTTACTGCATTCTAAGAGATAAGTTATATTTTTACTGAATTTCAATTCTTTAATAGGTCGACCATAATTTAATGGTTATTTACGTATTGTTTGGGGCTATTTACCAATTGTTTCAAAACCATTCCAACAGTAGTAAAACTAAAATCAATTTGCAATAAGCTAAAGTGAAATTATAAAACCTTATTAGTTCGCTTGAGCAAGAATGAAATGACTATGGTATTTTTAACTCATTCACCGTCTTGCATGAACAACATTTGCAACCATTTATGTAACAATTATTAACAAACCGCACGCATATTTTCCGAAAATTAAAATTCGAATGTATCATTCAATTTATTGTTCTGAAAAAGGCCGAACCGGAATGGAATCCAAATATGCCTGTTTGCAATTGCGCTTTTTTAATGATAAGCAAGTCATCGTGTGTATACGGTATATTTTGTTAAAGGTAATTTCAAGAGTATTATGCAACAAGAAAACTGCATGCACAGGCTTTTTAAATTACATAATTTTTGTTGAAATCAATGTTTATGAGAGAATACCGCATTGTACGGTCATTTCCAACATACGGAAACGTATATTTATGTTGTTACCATATACACGTGTTAAGAATGTGTGATCGTCTTAACAAATCCACAAATTGTAGCTGGTGTAAATGTTGTATCTGATTTAATTTTTTTTCTTGGTTTATAGTTTTGTTTATCATACGATTCTTGAATATTGTAAGCCGAGCGGTATCGATGATGTTGCATTTTATTTATTCAGAACTCAAACGCATTAAAAAGAAGTCAGGATGGTTTCTGTAACTATTTATTTATTAGGGCAGAAGCTTAACGTTTGCCATATAAACAGTACTATGAGTGGTTAATTAAACAACAAGTATGATATTAACTATTTGAACAGCAGTTCAGATTAAATAAAGCGATGAAATCAGTCGTCACTCTTTATAGTTATTCTAAATAGTATTTAATGCAGATGCAAAATGTCAGTTAGAACTAGTCAGAACTATGACGTACAGATGTAGATTAAACGTAGGTAAGTGAGTCGTACATGTTAGTGTTTACCTTTGTTGGCTTTTGACATCTTAAATGGGTTGTTAAGTAATGAGCGACTATTCTGGGTCAAGTCACTACTGACTAGTGAGTTACGACTGACTTCATCATCAACCACAGCTCTATTTATAAGCAGTTGCTGAGGCTGGGCGTTGCTGGCGACCAATCAGAGCCAGACTTTCATGAAAGTATTTAACTATGTAAAACGGTTTAAGCAACATTAACAACATTTGCATTAACAGCATTGCAAGTCTAACAAGAAAGCATTACATCAATAAAAAGCTCAGAAAATATTATGCATAACTATACAATGCTTTCATTACATTTCTCAATCATAATAATAATATTTCATCTAACACATAGTGAAAGCAATGCGAAAGCATTGCGCGAAAATACTTGAAATAGTTCCCCACCAGCATTAATATCTGACAGGACTACTAACTGTATAAGTAACATTGTAACAATAAAACAGTTAACAGGTCATAATACTACACATAAACATTGGGAAAACACATTTCTTCGATAAGATATAACTTATTCGCGTAGAATTAACTTGCTATGTCATAACCTTCGACATTGCAAATGGCGGACATTTTGGAACATTTAACCCGCGTTCGATTCAATGCTGGCGATTCAAATTACAAGTAATGGATATTCAATAATGGAGAAAGCATTAACTGGATTTAACAAACATTTGATAATGGTTGTTAAACCAGATAACAACAAGGAAAATTTGGATTATTAAAGTTAAACAGGTAAGGCATTCTTAAGTGTACATATTTCGGACGTGTATAGTATTCGGATACAGGGTATTACACTTCCCCCACCTTAAAGACATAAACTTCTCCTGAAGTTTGAAGTAAAAATTTAAACTTACAGATATATACAAATTTGAAATGAAAGAATAACAATTACTGAACAATTAACACATTAATAACAATGCATAAATAACACTACATTTCTGTTTCAGGTACAATCAAGTCTTCTCAGTGCTTTGATTTCAGACACAGTTTATGAAGCTCACCCTAGTTTGCAGACTCAAGAACAATTATGCAAGAACTAGTATCACGTAAATGTATTTGTTTAACCCAATTAAAGGTTACGTTCTTTAACAAAAAAAAACAAAAAAAAGTCAATAAAAGTTATTTATTGAAAACAGAATATCTCAAAATATTATTTTAAAACACTTAATTACACATAAACATTTAATCAATTACCATACTTACAATATAGTATGAGCTCATACTTTAAACTCACACACAATAATGTCTATGCAAATAATTAATCAATTTTGAAATGTCAGTTCGCGAGACATCAGCAAACTGGCACATGGCATCAGAGATCACAGGCAGGATTGGAACGAAACGTCAGAAGGCAGGAACAGAGCATCAGGACAGCAACAGGGCATCAGGGTCTTTGGCAGGGCGTCGGTTAACTGTCAGGGCAGCAAGGCAACAGGACATCGGAATCAGGGCAGCAAGGTAGCAGGACATCAAAATCAGGGCAGCAAGGTAACAGGACATCGGAATCAGGGCAGCAAGGTAACAGGACATCGGAATCAGGGCAGCAAGGCAACAGGACATCAAAATCAGGGCAGCAAGGTAACAGGACATCGGAATCAGGGCAGCAAGGTAGCAGGACATCGGAATCAGGGCAGCAAGGCAACAGGACATCAAAATCAGGGCAGCAAGGTAACAGGACATCGGAATCAGGGCAGCAAGGTAACATAATGGTTTTATTCAGACGTTAGCCTCAATGGGACGGCAGCAAACTTCACCATGTCCACAGGACTTAAAGGTTGAAGACATTCAAGAAACTGCTTCTGGAATTCCTTTGGGAAGGTACTTATCCCAAGAGCAATGTCCCGAACTGTTTTGAAGTTGAAGAAAATCATTTGTGTGTCCTTGTTTGGAGGAATCATGGCTCCAGTCAGTGAAAGATAGCTGTATTTATACAAAAGGACTTGGCGCTGGATCGGGTGAATTCCGCTTGCCATTTCCAGCGCACCAGCAGCATACTCAGTGAGGACACCCTTTTCTTCTGGTGAAAATGATGTCCAATTCTTTGGTGGCCACGATAGACAGGGGGTCAGATGAATGCTTTCATCAGGGACCAGACTCCATTCTCTGGGTGCTGGAGGGAGGACTGGCATATTTCCAGTAGACAAGAGGCTTCGAGCCATTAGTTGCAGGTCGTTATTTTTAGGAGTGGGGATGTAGATGGGGGCTGAAGGAGAGGAAGGAACAGTTGGTGGTGCGAAGCGGACTCTTGCTTGTACGGGCCTGAAGGATGTCATCGTTGTAGGATGATAACTTGGCGTTGCACATGATGATGGGACGTAGAGTAAGGGAGTACTGCAGTCTGGAGGTGGTCTGTAAAACAACGGAGATACTTGGGGAATGGTCGCAGCAGCAGTTGTACTGGAGTCTGTTGTAGTTGTGTGAGTGCTGGAGGCTGCATGGACATTTGTTGAAGGGGTAGTATTCTCAAGGTCGATTGGTGAAGGAGATCCTAGAGAACAAGGTGATGGTGTTTTCAGATCATGCAAGGATGATGTTGATGATTGACTACGATCTGAAACAGGTGAGACAGGTTGCGGAATAGGGGTGATGGATGGGGTCTTCGATGGATGTGTAGGTGGGTGAGAAGGCGGCAGTGGACTGGCACAAATCTTCTTGGCTATGTGGGTTGTATGGATTGGGAGGGACCTCTTCAATGTGTAGGGCATCTGACGGACTGTGGTTAGATCATTTGCGTCGATGGCAAGCAGTTTGGAGATGTGTTTCCGTGCTTCGTCATCAGGACACAATTCAAACTTTGCAGCAGGTGGGGCGATAAACATTTCTACGGTTGTAGCGGAGAGGGTCACAATTCTCCCTATCACCTCGGGTCTACTACGAGCCTGCTGAAGCAGCCTGACCTGATAGAGGTGGGTTTCCGATGAAACGAAAATCTTGACGGCCCCATTCGAAATGTCGATAGATTTCAAGATGAGGGGGAAGGACAGTGGTAAAGTGGTGGACGAAGGAGTCTTGGAGTGGTCAGTGGTTTTCTGAGATGAAGAGGCGATCACTGATGATGATGAAATCTGGGGATTGGTGGAGGTGGACTTGGCAAGCTGCCAACCTGTCATCCAATGTGAGGCCCCAGGGGTGCGACCAGTGCACCACTGGGCAACACTCTTCATGGCGAACTGGGCTTCTAGGGACGTGAATACAGACACAGCAACAAAAAGTTCCATGTACTGTGCTGGCACCTTGGAGAAGTAGAAACAGTTGGCTGCTGTCAGGGTTCGTGGGGGCAAGGAGTGGTAGACTTCAAGATGCTGATGTTGGGTATGCCTGCTGAGATCCGCGGGATAACGGAAGAGATGCTCAGCCTTAATGCACCATGGACACAGCAATTCGCAGGACTGGTGCGCTTTGATGGTGTGGTGCACCACATCCCGGTGACAAGTAAATATTTCGTAGCAGTAACTACATTTGTGGATGGTCTTGCCTGCAATATACAAAACATTCAAGGTTTCTAATATGGTGTTGCCTGTAGTGTGATATATGATACCAACATAACATTGTTATATATTTATATGTAAATAATAGACTACCAAATTTTAATCCTAAATTGTTTGTATTAAACAAAAACAACTGAATCCATTGCCATTAAATATGAATGCTGTTATGTACCACTATCCCTGTTTTAAAAGCTTTCCTAGCTTTATTGTATCCATCCAGAGGACTCTTTCCTTATAATAAAAAAAATCTGTTCTTAAACCCTAGATCTTGTATTAACATTGTTTTCTATCTATTGTTGATTCCAGGAAATAAAACGCATTGCGGAGATCACGTCTACGCAATCTCATTGCAAAAATGAAAAGCCTCGTACAAAACTTAAGACAAATCTCCTGTGGTTGATCAGGCCACTGAATTGTCGTCCGGACTATCAGGTAACTTTACACAAGCATAAAAAATTATTCTCCTACAGGAATCAACAACACACAATATTCAATGAAAATACATTAGAGTTTAGATCGACTCATCTCTAACAACTTTAAAGAGTTCCTGGATATAAGGATATGTTGTATGCATCTATGATGAACATCAGTCATTTGTAAACATGGATTATGGATTAAAAAAAAAATATTGTGGTTTAAAACTGTTAAAGAGGCCTGATTGTGCTAATAAATAATATTATAATAATTCTTGGTTGTCATGTGAACATCTATTGTGTTTTTCTTTGGTCAATTAACCAACTTGGTAGGTTTGTGCACTTGTATGCCGTTAGACGGTCAATGTGAATTGACTTAATTGGTCCGCTGGCAGAAGACTTGATTAGATAAACGAGGTCATCTATCCTTTTGACTATCATGTATGGGCCCTTCCAATTAGCTCCCAGTTTAGTACAGACTCCAGGTTTCCGAGAGGTGTCATGAACCCATACAGCATCACCTGTTTTGAAAGCTCTACTCTTGGCTGTAAGGTCATAATGGCGTTTCCGATACTCTTGTTTCTGTTTCAGGCTGACCCGAGCAAGCGAGTGGATTTCTTCAAGCTGCTCACGAAGCTCTTTCACGTAGTCATCTGTGGCCTCCAAGTCAGTGTTGCCCGAGTCTTGCGGTGGAAGACCGATGAATGCCTGAACAGGTAATACGACATCCCTTCCATAAACCATTTTGTTTGGGGTTTGACCAGTTGTTTTATGGGTACTTGATCTGTAAGCCATCATAACTTGAGGCAAATACTCATCCCATAGTTTTTGATTTGTTTGACAATACATGCTAAGCATGGTCCCTAGTGTGCGATTGAATCTTTCCACTGAAGCATTTGACTGTGGATGCATAGGAGTTGAAAAAGTGTGATGCATTTGAAGTAACTTGCACATTTCTGCAAATAATTTGGACACAAAGTTTGTGCCTCTGTCTGTGTGAATTTGTAATGGGACACCAAATCTGCTGACATAATTATTCACAAACGTTTTTGCTACTGTTTCAGCAAGCTGATCCGGGATGGCTATGGCCTCTGTCCAATGAGTGAACAAATCAGAGATCACTAGAACATACGTGTTGCCTTTTTCGCTGCGAGGCAGAGGACCTAGAATGTCAAGAGCGACTCTTTCTAGAGGGGCGAGGACAGGCTGAGAACCAAGTGGAGCCTTCTTTGGCTTAGGTGGTTTTCGGGCGCCACAGCTGTGACATTGACTGCAATATTTTTCCACATCGGTAGTCATACCAGGCCAATAAAAAGTCTGGCGGAGTTTATCAAGCATCTTGTCAGTACCCAAATGTGCTGAGGAAGGAATGTCGTGCATGTACCTCATCAACTCCTGGCGCCTTATTGCAGGTACAATGACCTGGCGTGAAGATTTGTTCTTCTCAAACCAAGAACGCATTAGACATCCATCAGTGATAGAAAGCCGGTCCCACATTCGCCAGAGACTTTTGACACACTCACTCTGAGTTGAGATTTGTTGCCAAGAAGGGCGGATAGATGACCTTTCTAGTGACTGTATTATGAAGAGCAGCGAAGGATCTAACTTTTGTTGTGAATTGATATCACCCAAGGACCACTGTTGAACTGGGTAGGATGTCTGTTTGAAGACAATCAATGGATCATTCTGACTTCTTGTGATCATTCGCACAGTGTCAGTGTTAACCACTGGAGATGTTTCTTCTCCACATGGAGTGTCGTCATTTATCAAGTTTTCATGTGTGAAAGTCTCCGTGATCCCTTGTTGTTTGGCACACCTACTGCATGGAGCTCGTGACAAGGCATCTGCATTCCTATGTTGTGTCCCGGGCCGATGTACAACAGTGAAATCGTATGTTCCCAAGATCTGTAACCATCTGGCGACCTGACCTGTTGGCTGTTTTAGGTTGCGCATCCAAGACACAGCTGCATTGTCAGTCCTTACAAGAACAGACTGCCCATAGAGAAAATGATGAAAGGCGTTGAAGGCGTTTAATACAGCGAGAAGTTCTTTTCGAGTCACACAGTACTGTTGCTCATGTATGTTGAGGCTTTTGCTGTGATAGGCAATCACAACCTCCTTGTCATTTTGCAGTTGTGACAAGACAGCACCCGTTGCAAAGTCGCTTGCGTCAGTGTCGAGGACAAACGGGGCGTCATGGACTGGATATCCGAGAATGGGTGATGTCGTCAGTGAGGTTTTGAGGTGCTGAAAAGCACGCTCGCATTCCTCAGTCCAATGAAAAGCAGTACCCTTGTCAGATATCTTATGCAGAGGCCTTGCAATTTGTGCAAAACCAGACACAAATCGACGGTAGTATGAGCATAGTCCAAGAAAAGATTTGACCTCCTTGACATTTCTTGGAGTTGACCAATCTCTCACAGCTGATATCTTTGCTGGATCGGTGGCAACACCTTCTTCCGAAACTAAGTGCCCAAGAAATTTAACTTGCTTCTGAAAAAAGATACATTTTGAGGGTTTACATTTCAAGCCTGCATTTTTGAGCCGTTGAAAGATTTTTTCCAGTCGCTCAAGGCCCTGATGGACTGACTTGGATGGGACAATGATATCGTCCATATACAATAAGCATTCAACCCATTGCAAACCCCTCAGAACATTTTCCATGAGGCGCTCAAAAGTAGCCGGGGCATTTACCAGACCAAACGACATTAATGTAAATTGATACAATCCCATTGTGGTTGTGAAAGCAGTTTTCTCTTTATCTTTCTCATCCATAGCCACCTGCCAATATCCTGAGTTAAGATCTAATGAGGAGAAGAAACGAGAACCAGAGAGGGCATCAATGCAGTCGTCAACACGAGGTAGAGGATAGGCATCCTTTATGGTGACTTCATTGAGTTTGCGATAGTCAACACAGAACCTACAACTGCCATCTTTCTTTGTGACCAATACGATAGGCGATGCCCATGGGCTAGAGGATTGTTCAATGACGCCTCTGTCAAGCATTGTCTCAATTTCTTGTTTTTCTATGGCCCTCTTGCCAAAAGGAAGACGCCTAGGTGGTTGTCTGATTGGGACGGCATCACCTGTGTTAATTCTATGCTTGACCAGATTAGTGAGGCCAATATCCTCTGATGACTGAGAAAATACGTTTTGATATTTACACAGAAGATCAACAAATTCGGATTTTTCCTGATCATTTAAGTGCTGAGAGCTCCTCTCATAGAGGTCAACAAGATGGTCTGGCAAAAATTCTTCATTATGTTGTTCTTGGACACAGGCAACCCTCTCAATAGGCTGCATAGGAGGTTCAAAATAAGACTCACATGTCCCCAGGTTTGTATTTTTATACAGTCTGACAGATGAATTGCCGTAGTTAAGTACAGTCATTACTGGATCAGAAGAGATGCTCACAACACCACCCATCAAGCTTATCTCTTTTGTAGCCATCAAATGAAAAGATGGTTCAACCAAACCAAGCTCGGATAAATGCTCTTTTTGTGGAATTTTAATAGGAACCATCATCGTGCTGTTCGCAGGAATCTCAACTGTTTGCTGTAATTCCACTCTACAGATATGCAAAGCCTGACCACCAGTCCACAATGGTACTACATCACCACCCATCATGAGACATGAACGTTTGTAGTTGATGCTATCAACATTAGCCCTCAGAAAATCTTGACCTAATATCCCATCAGCCTCTATGTCACAGACCACAAATGACACATCAAAACACTCGTTTCCTATAGGAACTAATAGATCAACATTTCCAACAACTCTCATGGCCTCACCGTTTACTGTCTTAAGCACGTTTAATTGGGGACGGACGTGAAAAATGTTCTTAGGATCAAATTTCTTTAAGCTTTTCTCAGACAAGAGAGAAGTTGTAGCACCACAATCTATTAAAAAGTTGATTTCCACCGACCCAACATGAGTCGTCAGGTAAAATCCGTTGTCAAGTTTGTTGAATTGAGATCCCGATCTTGCAGTGTGCACATTATCGGAAGGAATATTATCTTTAGGCCGTCGAAATGACTTCGTCGACTCCTGGCCCGTGGAGCCGACGGCAACTAGTTTTCCTGGTCGTTGGGAGTGGCATTCCTTGTGTAAGTGTGGGTATCAATGGTGTTGGTGCTCGGGACGTTGGAGTCTTGTCGGTCTTCATTGCGCGAACGATTTGCATGTAGCAGTCGCTCATTCACGTATTCTTGTGGCGGTTGGGCATTCTGTTGCCGTCCGTGTTGATGAACATGCGGATATGGACCCCCGTAGTGCGATCGGTTGGTGTTATATGACATGTTCATATGATTGTTCTGCGGTCTAGACTGCGGCTGTGGTCGACCAGATGGGTGTCTAAAATGTGGGCTTTGGCGTCTTGTGTGATTCATGTTTTGTGGGCACGATTTCCAGAAGTGTTCAGTAGAATTGCACCCATAACACTTCTTTGGTACTGATTGTGGAGAGTTGCGGGACTCGAGGTTGCTAAGTCTATCGGTTATTTGTTTTAACGCCGATTCGACACTAGTGTCAACATTGCATGCCCTAATATTAGTTGTTGACGTTCCGAGGATGGACTCGTAGCGCTCAATGACGGCTACGGCCTCAATTATGTTAGTGCAGTTACGGTCAATGCATCTGCATTTCATGTCATTGGGGATCAGCTTGTACAGTTGGTGTAACGCTAACTGCTCTTGTGAGCGGTGATCAAATTCACTGTATGCTTTTTGTGCGAGCTGACGTATATCATGTGCTAGCGACGAAATGCTCTCGTCCTTCACACGCCTGCGTTCCTCGAATTTTGTTAACCACATATATTGATGTTTTCCTGCGGTGCCAAATCTATTGTTAAGTCGTGAAGACAATATGCGGTAATCGCGGCGTTCCTGTTCTGGGAGAGACATGTAATACGTTCTGGCAGTGCCACGTAAACTGGAGGAAAGCATCAACACTTTAGTTCGCATGTCCCACCCACTCAATTCAGCGCAGTCCTCAAAGTGTGACACGTAAGACTCAAAGGGGCCAGAGCCTTCGTAAGTGTCTGGTTTAACGTGCATGTGGTGTGGTGATGACATGTAGGCGTGTGGAACATTGTCGCCGTGCCCAAATCGTCTATCATTTTGATATGTGACGGGAGTGTCTCTGGTATAGGGGGCGTTCTGTTGTGCTGCGTGCCTGTTGTTATTTGACGCGTCGCGGGTCTCTACACTTCCGGTATACGGAGTGCTTTCATGCACGATGCCCGTGATTATTGGTTGATCACCCCTGCATTCACGTCGAAATATCGGTCTACATTCATTAATATCATTTTCCCTTAGTAAAGACTCCTCGTGTGCGGACCCATGTGTGCGTTGAATATCAAAAGATATATCGGGATCTGGCGAAGAGGCCATGATAAAAAATTGTATTGTGTCTTGAGAGACCAGAAGGTTATTAATCTTATTGTCAATAAACTATTATTTAATTACTGTTGTTCACTTATTATATGACAGTAAAAAAATGCAAGGTGTGAGCCGTGGACAGATGCTAAAAATCTATCCGTATCCCACTTCTGACACCAAAATTGTAAGCCGAGCGGTATCGATGATGTTGCATTTTATTTATTCAGAACTCAAACGCATTAAAAAGAAGTCAGGATGGTTTCTGTAACTATTTATTTATTAGGGCAGAAGCTTAACGTTTGCCATATAAACAGTACTATGAGTGGTTAATTAAACAACAAGTATGATATTAACTATTTGAACAGCAGTTCAGATTAAATAAAGCGATGAAATCAGTCGTCACTCTTTATAGTTATTCTAAATAGTATTTAATGCAGATGCAAAATGTCAGTTAGAACTAGTCAGAACTATGACGTACAGATGTAGATTAAACGTAGGTAAGTGAGTCGTACATGTTAGTGTTTACCTTTGTTGGCTTTTGACATCTTAAATGGGTTGTTAAGTAATGAGCGACTATTCTGGGTCAAGTCACTACTGACTAGTGAGTTACGACTGACTTCATCATCAACCACAGCTCTATTTATAAGCAGTTGCTGAGGCTGGGCGTTGCTGGCGACCAATCAGAGCCAGACTTTCATGAAAGTATTTAACTATGTAAAACGGTTTAAGCAACATTAACAACATTTGCATTAACAGCATTGCAAGTCTAACAAGAAAGCATTACATCAATAAAAAGCTCAGAAAATATTATGCATAACTATACAATGCTTTCATTACATTTCTCAATCATAATAATAATATTTCATCTAACACATAGTGAAAGCAATGCGAAAGCATTGCGCGAAAATACTTGAAATAGTTCCCCACCAGCATTAATATCTGACAGGACTACTAACTGTATAAGTAACATTGTAACAATAAAACAGTTAACAGGTCATAATACTACACATAAACATTGGGAAAACACATTTCTTCGATAAGATATAACTTATTCGCGTAGAATTAACTTGCTATGTCATAACCTTCGACATTGCAAATGGCGGACATTTTGGAACATTTAACCCGCGTTCGATTCAATGCTGGCGATTCAAATTACAAGTAATGGATATTCAATAATGGAGAAAGCATTAACTGGATTTAACAAACATTTGATAATGGTTGTTAAACCAGATAACAACAAGGAAAATTTGGATTATTAAAGTTAAACAGGTAAGGCATTCTTAAGTGTACATATTTCGGACGTGTATAGTATTCGGATACAGGGTATTACAATATACTTATTTACATAGCTCGTTTTGACGAAGATCTCTTCTGTTACCTCTTTACTGATATCGCTTAAACCTTCATTGATGAAGAACCGTATTGCCTATTAAAATAATTGACCCATTATTCAATGTGTGACTATCTACATTCATATACATAATGTGATATGGCGTCTTTGTATCGATAAAACTCGCGTGTATCGTATTTACAATGAATACATACAAGCGAGTAATGTACAGTTGTTGTTTTGTTTATCAACAGATCTCGTATTTGGTGTTTGTGAGCCTTTTCGCGTACGTGCTGTTGTTTGATCTCACGAACACTGTATCGATCAAGGAATTCGTACTAATGACATGGGTACTGACCATATTGGTTGAAGAAATCAGACAGGTAATTCATTAAATTATCATAAGACTATAAAACATTTACAACAATGAAAATAGGCTAATTTAACAATTAACTTACATACAATCAAAATAATTATCTTATATTTGTAATAATGACATACATTGTTGTTGTTCTTGTAGCACACTTAAACAATGTTTTATCACAACACACGGATATTCAGTGTGGTTAAAAATAGTCTTGAGTTAAAATCCATCATTACAACAAATCGTTTCAAGACACAACTTGTATTTTTGAATGTATAAATCAACATCATAGTATGTAAAATTTATTAAATTCTAAACAAAATATGTATATTGACATCATACTTGAGTTTTCATATGAGGAAAACAACACACAAATATATAAGGAACTTATGTTCATCTTAAAAATTGTTATTTATGTTATCAATCTCACAAACATGAACTCGACTTGATTTATATCATAGCAGAGGAAAACACACGCAATACTCATGCCTAAATAATAACCTCCAAGGACTTAAAAAAAGATATACCATTTTCCACTTAAACTATAATATGAGATATTAATTCGTAATGTTTATTTTTTTTTACACATTAAACACACACTTTTGAAAAACGAAACATATGCATACGCTCAATATGGAATGACATCTCTTCATAAATACTCGAACATCGTGTCGTTATGAGGCTTTGTATTTTTACTTTGTTGAGAAGAAAACAATAACAAATATGAATGGTAACACCCTTTCTTGTTCCCTAGTGTTAAACATGATGAGGCTGTCATAATATATCGGACTGTAAAACTTATCCGGTTAACACACATTGACTTCATAGACCACATTGTTACACAGGCTAGTGTTGCATAAGCTTGGGACGGACTATTACACTGGCTTTGGATTGCATGCGCTATTGACGGACTGTTGAAAAGGCTCAAGGTAGCATAAGCTTTGAACTTACTGTTACACCGGCTAAAGGTGGCATTCGCTATGGAGGGACTGTAACAAAGGCTTAAGATGGCAAACGCTTTGAACGGACTGTTATACAGAGTCAATGTGGCATACGCTATGGGTGAACTGATACACAGGCTCGAAGTTGCATAAGCTTTGGGCGGACTGTTACACAGACTGAAAGCGGCATACGCTTTTGACGGACTGTTACACAGGTCCAGGTTTGCATACTCTATGAACGGACTATTACATAGACTGCAGTTGGAAAACGCTGTAGATTGACTGTTACAATGACTTTGGGTGGCTAAAGATATAGATGTACGGTTAGTACACAGACTCAGGGTGTTATAAGATATGTTTGTAAATTGTAATGTAACACATACTCAGGGTATCGTAAGCTATTAATTTACAGAAGCAATCGATGGACGGTTGCACAACCTTGGTGTGGCGTAAGATATGGAATGACTGCTACACTGTTTCATATAGTGATAAGCTAAGGATGGTTAGTGTTAGCAGCAATTGATGGACGGTTTCATGATAGTGTCACAAGCAATTGATGGATTGTTACACAGACTCAGGATGACATAAGCGATGGAAGGACTGTAACACTTGAGCCTAATACGAAGCTGGTTAACATACATATTGGTATACATACACTGTATTGAGCTTGTGGCACATTCAGTGTGCCGCACATGAGCTCTATGAGTTACACTAGCTCGAGTGCCTCACAGGCGGATAGTGCTATACATGCGCATAGGGTCTCACTGGATCTAAATTAGCGCTTCTAAAAACTAATATGCTTTACACAGTGCTTTATATGCTTCACATTGCCATTGGAAAGTCAGAATGAGTTGCACAGACTCTTGGAATGATAATGGTAATATGTGTTGTATCGCCTCTATGCGCTACCTAAGGCAATGCAGCTTAAAAATTGTTTTAGATACTACAAAGGTTCTTTATGATATGTGTGCTATTTGTGCTACACGTTCTATATGTTGCACATGCTTGGCGTTTGACATATGCTCTTTTAATTACAGAGCGTATCAGTACAATATAGTTTTACACAGGTTGTATGTTTTACATAGACTCTCTAACTTAAACATGTTTAATTTGTGTTATTAGTGTAGGCGTTATGACGTATATTCCGGTGGACCACAATAATACACAAGTTTATTCAGTTTTCATTGCGATTTATTTTTGTTGATTAAACTCTTACAAAATGTTTTTCCGATATTCGTCCTTTACACGATCAAAGCAAGGTATGACGGCCTTGACTACAACAATATGTAATTGCGACCTATATGCCCGGTTGATTAACGTGTGAACTGACTAACGTGTTTCTGTACTGAAGTGAATATATATTTCTACATTGAAACGCTCAATGGTGACGTGTGCAATTTTTACGGTACCATTTGCAAAGTCACGTGTCCAAAGGTAACGACGTAATATGACGTATGCAACGGACGTATATGGATGTTAGCTTGTCATTTACAAGAAACTATACAACAATTAATTGGCTGCTTGTGCTTACCCAAGACATGACTAATTAATGAAACAATTGATGTGATGTAACTTGGTGAGTTTTCCTCGTCTAATTTGACGTTAACATATGGTGTCTACTCGTATATCCATTTAAGTAGACACGATATTGAACTTACTGCAAAACAAGCATAAATTTATACTATCTTTAGTAATCGATCTTATGCACTGTGTGACAAGATCTTTCATAGGATTTCGTGGTACAAATGGTATATAAAAGGTTATTTTTGTTCCACACGAGGTAGGTCTTTCAAAAGCTCTTGGGTCTTACATTGGCTTTTATTAAAAATGGGATGCTTCAAATAATCGAAATACTTAAACAGACTGTGTGGTGTAACACACACACACTGATGACACAGACAAACCGTGTGTGAAAGCAGATACAAATACCATTTATTATCAAATATTCGGGAGTATACACACTATAATGTGGTCGAAATAGGTGTGCATGTAATTCGAGCTCAATCACTTGTTTGTGAGACTATTACCACACTCCAAGTACTTATATTCGTCCTCTCATATTGCCTTGGTGGTCTTCATTTTTAGTGCATACGATGTGAATCTTTATCAGTGTTATAAAACAACAAAGTACCAAATATGGTGCATATTACATAACATTGCATAACATAATTTTACTCTTAAAGTACCATGTTGCATAAATGTTATCACATGTATACACAGATGTAACTTTTACATCAATAGCATTATATATATTGCATTATATTTGCAACTTACAGAAGGAGAAACTCAATTACTAGTTCTGACCATGGTACTTTTTATGAAGTTATCACGAGCTTTTTGCTTCTTTAAAATATTTGTAAATATACGTATTTGTTTGAAACTGAACGTTACACTATCGTTAAAAAATACTGTGTATTAAACATCCTTTTAAAATCAAATATTTTAACATGTATTTGTATGCCCTTGCTATACATGATATTATCACCACAACAAACCGGATTGTATTGATTCAAACACTTCGATACACGTCTGTGTCGAAAACAATAGGGCGTTGATACTCCCCAGCAAGCAAACATAGTCACATACGCTGAATCTCCGTTTCTTTGTTGTAGATGCATCAGATATATAAGATGCCTGGTTATGAAAAGGCTATGTCATGTGTTCAGAGGATCAGAAAATTGAAGAATTACTTTTCGGAAGGATGGAACTGCCTCGATATATTTACGATCACCATGTTTTTACTTGGATTCGGACTGCGATTCAAACAATCTCGAGACACGTTTGATTGGCCAAGAGTCGTGCTTGCTGTCGATTTTGTCGCGTTCGTCTTTAGACTCGTTCACATATTCTCTGTTCAGAAAACACTTGGCCCTAAACTCATTATAATTCTACGGATGGTAAGTGTATAATGTGTGTATATTGCTGAATATATATATCATGTAGCAATATTAAATAAATATTCATTATGTGATTTTATGTAATACACGTTTGTAGTCTAAATTTCTCAAATCAATTCAGTTTATTTAGTAAGAGAACTATTGGCAATATGAGTTCCTTTAAAAGAATGAAAATGATATATATTGAAATATCATGAAGAGAACAGATATTATCAGAATATACAGAGTGACCGGTGTTATAATATATGAACATGTATTGCGTCCCTTTGTTAAATAAAAAAATTCTTAACGATTCAAAAGTTTACAAAAGAAGTAGTATCTAAAGGAAATTCGAAATACAATATGCAATTTCTCGGTGTTTGCTTAATTAACAAATTCGTAACAATTTGTGTTCGTCAAATTTTATAACGTTCTTGCTCGATATAATTTCTCTATCCTGAATTACTTGTCGAACCTTAAAATAGATTTATACATGATAAGGGGTGGCAAATGTGTATGTTATTTATGCTTCCAAAATCGAAAAACAAATGCAATAATGTTTTAAAAAAAATAAAATGGCGTTGATTTGTTAATTTTTTGGCAGATAGTGGAAGGTTTTGGTTAACCGCCTTAGTTAAAACCTATTTATTTTAGCTCGAAAGCATTGAAAGTACTTACTACCTATTTGAAATGCTCTCGAGTCCGTTTCCTGGGCGTAGAACCAGTACTTGGTGTCTTTGCGGGGAAATCTAAAGAACGCTCCCGCAGTGGGGATCGAACCCGTGACCTCCCGGTCGCTAGGCGGACACCATGTCCATAACACCACGGCGACCTTTAACCGCCTTGATGTCATCCTAAACGAATTTTCACGATTGGCGGAGCAATACGTGAAAATATGTGTTCTTTTAACCAGAAAATAAAAGATAGTACGATCTGACACTGCATTAAAGAAATATTATTTTTGTTACATGTGCTGTTGTTTGCGTAAAATAAAATAAAACGCGATATTTGATTAAATATGATAGCAAGTCGTGCATGTTGACACCATTTATATCACGTTATTTGATCACAAACATATCACATATCTGAGGCCTAGTCTATGCATCGTTATTGCTTAAGTATATGATTTTATTGTTTGTTATTATGTTTTCTTTTGTTTAACATATCGAATTTTACTCTGAGTGTGCTTACCTATGGTATATCGATTTTAAAAATAGGTTTACAACACGTGGTGCCATTCCGGATGACATAATCAAATCATATCATTTTTCTCGATCTAGAGTACTATAAACTTAATATCATTTCACTAATGGTACATTTATTAAATAAAAAAGTCTATTCTGCATCAATGATGGATGCCTTTGTCAGATATATGCAACTCCTTACCTTGCTGTCGACAGTTCAATTTGTTTTCTTATTGTCACTTTGTTTGTTTAAAGTCTTACATGCATGAAGAAATATCAAAATCAGAAGTGCGATTATCCCTAAGTTATATTATGTTTGGCTTTAAGGTACAGGACCTGTTGTATTTTTTGGTAATTATGGCTGTGATTTTATTGGCTTACGCCATTGCCTCGCACTCCATTCTCTATCCCGGTGATCCAATTACTTGGGAAACTGCTAGACAAATAATTAGGAAGCCTTACTTGCATCTTTATGGAGAACTTTTTCTAGACGAGACTGAAGGTACTTATAAATTTAAATAAAACACTGTATGTAATAAACATTTTTCGTATTTTTTACCTGAGTACATCCATTCCTTACATATAGATGATGGTGTATTGTATTTAGATTCAAAACAAATATATTTACAACCATGCAGATAAATGCCTTGTACATTTGGTTTGTGCAAATAACAACAAATTATAATAAGGAGTACTATATAATGGTATATAATTGAGAGCATTAACTGATCAATATTGTATATGTTGGTTGCACATAATCAGACAAAGCTTCCAGGCATATCGAATTATAAACATTTTTTCTTAAAGATTCAACGGATTGTACAAATGACGCTAGCCTATGGACGAATGGAACAAGTCCACGCTGCCCAAGCGAGACCGGCAAGATTGTGGTTCCCATCATGATGGGAGTTTATCTGCTGTTTTCCAATATCCTGCTCCTTAACCTTCTTATTGCAATGTTTAGGTATGTACATTTACTTCAAATAACTAACACTTTATTGAATAGTCGTGTGATATTATTAATATTGGAATAACACAAAAGTCATTTTGTGCCATGATTTGTGTGTAGTACGTACGTCGATTTCCGATCATGACTAAATTAAATATATAGTAATTAAATTGATTGTTTTTTTCAGTTACACATTTACAAAAATCCATGAGCAATCAGACAAGATTTGGTGTTTCCAGAGATACTTTATTATCAAGGATTACGCGCTACGGCCTATATTATGTCCTCCTTTAAACGTATTGTGGCACATATACCAGCTTTTTCAATGTTGTCGACATAAATGTAAAAGATCTCAGGAATCAGATGATCCTTTCCGTAAGTACCATGCGGATAAAGAAGTGTATTTTACTATTTTGTTCATGTCCCTGATAATTACACATCAGTTTTTTTTCTACAAGAACTCTCGCCATAGCAAACTATAGTAGAAGTTAGAGGTGCATATTTGCTTTAAGTAATATGCATGCCTATGAAAAGATATGTACTCTTCCAAAAATGAGTGTCAAGTGTGATGTTTATTTTTTAGAGTAATATTTTGTAAATGTCGCTTTAAAAGAGAGCCACACAGTTTTGTAGGATTTAAAAATAACCAAATATAAGGAAAATTTATAAAAACCAACCCGCAATCATTCGAGTGGGGAGCTAAAGATTTTTCATGACTAACAATAACACGATTACGCTAAATATGACAATAGGCCATGGATCTCATTTCTGACATTTTTGTTTTAAATGCGCACGTTCGGTTCTCGCGTGCGCATTTACAGGTCTTCATTTTCGCCCGTTCAGGTCTTTACCTGTGCACGTTATGGTCTTTATATGCACAAATACAAGTTTTGTATGTGCGCATGTGCAGGGTTTATCATTGGCATGAACACGTCATTACGTGCGAATGTACAGTTCCTCCAGTGCGCACGTGCAAATCTGGCTTGCATTGAAATATATTAAAGCATCTTAAATACATTTAGTAACTTACTGTTTTTTCAAAATATATATTTCATAATGAATGTTAATGTAGTATAGATCAATAGCAACTCATACTTAACTACGAACAACATTCAATAATGTACACATTCAAAAACTACGGTGAAAACCTATTAATTCCTTAGTATACGGTAGTTATATTGTAACCACGACTAACCTAGTCGTTCTCAGCCCCTGTGTTGATCCAAAGACTTTAAAAGTAACAACGAATAACTTAGTAGTTCCACCAAATAATCAAGCCTTTCTAACGACATACTAGGTCGATTCCATAATGTACTAAGTCGTTCACACGATTAAGTTAAATACATGTACTTGAATAACATGAATGCCATTCGATGGACCACTGTTACATTACACATTAATTGAATAATGTATATGATCGAAAACGGAGTCAACAAAAAAGGCACATGCTTATTTCTACATATATCGCTTTTGTAAAAACTATACGGTTAAACCCAGTTGTAATTATACCGATATTAAGTTTCGTTTTTGGTATCGATCACCAAGTCTAAGCGCACGTGAAGCATTAATATATATGCATTACTGCTCAAATATTCTAAGCAGAACGCACAAGTATTAAACATGGTTGAGCTTACTTGTACCAAAACGACCATTTACCTTACCTAATATACGGGAACTTCAATAGGCCCATGTCTGGACTGTATAAAGATTTCAACGGCCTTTATCAGATATAATATACTCTGGAACATACAAACTTTTATACAATTTAATTAACTATTAAGTTTAAATGCAAGATACTTAGCAACCACGATACTTAAGTTTTTATTAATGTGTTAATTATTATCCTTATTAGCCGTCAATAAATTTGCGTAATTTGTTGAAATGATATGCTCCCAAAAGGGGAACATATAGTCGCCGATGTGTCCGTCCGTTCGACCTCTAATTTAAAGGAATTAAGTTTGCTTGGGTTGAAACAAATTTACCCGATAATCACGTCCGCCCTTCTCTACTTCCGATCGTTTCACGGTTCATGTGCGAGCGACATTATTATCGGAATTTGATGAAGCTTGATATGCGGCATACATATAGGTTGTTCCGGTCCAAATTATTTACCGACACCAGAAATAGTTTATCGTGATTTACAAACTCTATGGTCATTTTAAACTAATGTATGGTATATTGTTTCGAGTGACGTCATCAATATAAATTCCCTCGAAAGCACTAAGAACGTGTATGGTTAGGGGAATTCCGAGCAATGTACACCCTTATATCATTTTGATGCATGTGTACACATTTATAACAATGAGTATTAAATGAAATGTTTAATAATCAAATAATTGTCATTACTATTGTCAATGCGGGTAATTTAATGTGTAATCCGATACGAATTGAAGAATATTATTTTTATATGATGCTGACAAAATATAGCTACAAATAAAACATTCGTCCTGATTGGCTCTTAATCTTTATGTTTGGTCAGTCGGGTTAATGTTTTGTCGCACTACACAAAGATGAATGTGCTATACACTGAAAGCGCAAAAATCCGAACCAAACAACATTTAGTTCTCAAAGTATGACTACAATAACGGATCGAAATGTTGTGGTTCTCCAGTGTATAATTTAGATGATTTCGAGGAAAACCTGAAAACGTCCCTATTATACAGAGTTTCATTTGTTTAACAATGGACAAAAACGTGAGAAGCATTTAAGAAAGGTACTGTAACATATTTAAATAAAACATCATTGGTTTTACTTGTTACGAAAATAACGTTGTTGTTGGGATAGTTGAAACGAACATTTGTAACCGCATAAGAAATGTTATATTAATATATTAAATATATACGTGTTTTGAAATATATGTTAGTCAGAGTTTAGTCCCTAAATGAACCGCGCGTCTATTGCAGCGTATTAGGTATAGCTCTAAATAGTATTCCTTGCGTAAATATGTTTCCCATTTACGCATTGTGTTAATATTAAACACACTTTTCTACGCGCGGTGTAATAATAAGACGCAACAACATAACGCAGTTCAGAAATTTAACATAACGTCATTACCGCTTGTGTTTGAACTAAACTATTTTTAACATATTGGTTAAGCATAATGATCACTATTTATTAAACACTTTCGTACTTTGTGTCTTTGCGTTTAATATTTTATTGTTGATGTAACAACTTATAAACATTGCGGTAAACAATAATAATGCGCTACCCTTTGGACCTTATAGCGACCTCCAAGTCAGCCTCTAACGTAAATGTATTTCTATGGTAACAAATGGACGTCAAGTGCGTGTGGTTTCTAGGCTCGAAAGGGGCTGATTTAAACTGTAATTTGCCGCGACTGATTGTTCGATATTTAGAGAAAAAATTATACAATAGGTGTGGGTTATTATAGATTACCCTTTGTTAGGGGTATATATGCGTATAAATCACACCAAGAGTGCGAAGCACATCTATTCTCCTGACCATGGATTGTTTGTTTTTTTAAATTCACAAACAACTTTAGTTTTCTTTTTCTGTATTATTTAAATAGCGCATAAGAACTATGTTTATCTGTTTATATATACTCCGTATGTCATTATAGAGCGCACATTTTACCCGCGCGCATAAATGATGTCATCTCAAACCAACAAAAGAAAACTGCTTCAATTTCACTCATAATAATGAAGTCAAAGACGGCTATACATAACATTATACCATAAGTCTAAATTTGATAAAGGATGTAAAACTATTTAAAAAAAACAATCAAATAGTAAAAACATATAATATATCTAACAGAAACAAAAGATTACATTCAGTACCATACATCTACACGAATCTTGTATTTGAACTTTTAAAATGAGTCATTTAACATTGAATACACAAATCTTACCTCACTGACAACTTACGTCCAATACAGACAATACAAAATCAAGATTTGTGCAATTCCACTTTCAATATAAGTTTTATGTAAACCATGATCTTTATTTAAATATGTTTCGCAAACAAAGCATTAACACGGCTATATTTTAAACAATATCATTCTTGTTCCGATTTAGATATTTATCTGTAGAAGCAACGATGAAAACACCACCACACGTGTGCCGTTTGTGCACCCGCATATTTAATTAAGCAATAATGTCAATAAAAATAAAACGATTCAAATTGTGAGCTCGCAGTACCGTTTGTTGTCGGTATGCCACCTTTTAATTCTACCCATATTAAAGTACCAAATTTCATTTGTTTCCACAATGAAATATAACCTTTTTGGGATTTTTTTATGATGATAACTGTACGGATATTCATGTTGGTATCTAAAAACGCAACTTATTGAAAAAGTACTTAGACTATTAAATTCAACATAAACGTTGCTCTTTGTGTAGTATTTCTTCTTTTGTTAACACACGTTGACAGTTCAAAGAACGGTTAATACTATTACAGTTGTCTCGTTTATCGTTTAACAATAAAATGTTTCTCCAGATATGCCATACGAAGTCACAGACGAGACGTTTTATATCAATCAACGTTATATGACCTTAAGTTCGTTTATGCAATCTGCAGCAAGCACATATGCACACAATTGGAAACGGAATGAAGCAGAAAAAAATGAATCGGGGATAAACACTGCAAATGAAAAGTAAGACGGTACTTCGTGGAAGCGTATAATTTGTACTTTAATTTCAACACGATTTTTGTTTTTGTTTTAGGCCTGGAAAGCGCATTTACAAAAGTGTTGTAAAATAACAGATAGGACCCTTTTGTAACAAATAATTAGAGAAAATATGTTTATATTTTATTATTATAGTCCAACTTGTAAGCTTACAACTTAAAACATTGGCGATTCATAAAAAGAATTATAAGAGACTTATTCAACGCTTATCAATGTACTTAACATGACTATCCTGATTATACATGGTAAAAACTATATTACCATCACCGACCCTATCAAGAATGCCATACACTTGTTTCAATATATTGTCCGTCATTTCAAAATGCATTTTATTGCGCAAACAATTAAACATCTTAAAAGATCCTCCAATCACCATGGTCATACCTTGATTAAGATGAATGGTGGTATAAATCTCCAACGTAATATAAACTTAAAATCAGTTTTAATAACAGTAAAAGTGCTAGCCGTACATAGGATTTAAGGGAAGTTACTCAAAACCATATTGCCAACCATATTTAAGCCCTAAAGAGTTACCTTTCTTCAATTTCATTCAAATGTTCTAGCAAGCAAGTTTATTGCATTGTTATATGTGTTCTATTCATCCCAGTCTCAAATGTACGCTTCCATAATGTGCTTGTATTCTCTTCTGAAGAATTATATTATTATTTTGTTGTGTTTAATGCACTATATTAAACTTTGAACATAAAACGAATGTTTATTATGATCAGTTTGAATCAGTAAAATTAACAATTGTCGCTTTAAAATGAACAAAAGTCACAAATGATTTTATTATGTTTTATTATTTTTTACTTCCATTTCAGGCTTGATCATTTGGTAAGTCCTTTAAAATATTGTATACATTGAACAGCTGAGCGAAACAGACCGGAATATTAAATCTAATATTTATTACTAAAATATTGCAATTCGTTATTATTTATTGAATTTTTAATCATACATCGTAATTCATATTGTTAGCATACTAATTAAGAACAATGCATGGATGAGTGCTGAAAAAAATTAGTTTCAGCTTTATTACATTGATTAAATTTTATTTCATTAAATCTTGTATATACGTGTATTAATCCCTCAACGTACTAGCAATTAAATGAAGCACTTTCGTAACAGCAAGTTTGCTTGAAATTAATTAATATATTAATTTCGAATTTCGAACATAATTACATGTAATCAAACCAAATGTAAATCCTCTATATCCCACATTCATGATAAGATTCACAGTTCACTTTTATAAATAGGGCTTTATGCGTCGAAACACTAAAATTCAAACGGTATCAGCTGAAGGAGTTTAAGTCTGTTTGTAAAGATATTATATATTGACTGAGAATTCTGGAATTCAGTTTTGAACTTACAAATATTGACTACGAGCTTTTAAATTAAATGAATTGTAATACATTCGTTAAAACAGTATGCATATTACTTGTTACATCAATACTAAATCTTCACAAATTATAAGGCATTCGTATATAACCCATTCGTAGATGTTTCAATAGTCGACTTGACCACGAATATGTCAGGAACCTCAGAAAATACATTTTACACGATATGTTTGTATGTAAAAACAACTGGTACATAAATCCGAAGCATTGGTAGTGCGTACGTACCCGATGGATATATTTCGTGCACAGGTTATAATATAATTGTTCCAGCTACAGCATTCGGACAAGAACATTTTCTTTATATCACCGATTATCATGCATCATTATGTGTGTCGATTTGTGGCAAATTATTCAAAGCGTGTATTCAATGCTGACACATTCATTATATTAATCGACTTAAAGAATCATACAAACGATGGGTTCTTGCGTGAAACCATGCCTCGCATACGTTCGTGCTTTGGAAATATATTACTGATGAAGAATCGGTTAAAACATGTTTTCTATTTAAGGGGAGTAAATTTAAAAAAATCTCAAGTTTTCTCGATATATAGTATCATAAATAAGAACATACTACTGATTTTTGTTCAATGAATTTTATGAATTTTCTACTTTTCACAAGTTCGAAACATGATTGTGAAGTAATCCGTTGACATTTAACTTATTATGTGTTTCGAATATTCGCTGCGGAATCATGAATTGGCAAAGCGTTCGTCTGTAACGACTTCAGGACCTTTCGAATACACTTTCCATATTAATGGATATAATTTATTTATTCGCACAAAATATGCATGTACTATATGCATGGTCAACTTGAACAGAATCCTCCATGAAGCATAACTGAATCGTTATACCGACAGGACCAGAAATTGTTCAAATTTGTTTCGCGGGAGGGGGTGGGGGATTAACGACACTCACTCATATATTGGCCATTCGCTATGCGTTTTACATGAAAAAAACAAGGTACCGGGTGTAGAATTTAAGAATACGTATCTTAAGATAAATTGTTTCTTTTGTTGAATAACAATATAGCTGTGTTGGTGTCTCCCTGTGTCTCCCTATGCATATTTTAACATTCTTTATTTACACAAAGTATTGATTAAAACCGTTAATATGGTTAATATGATATCGTTTCAGGCGGAGCAAGAGGTGAAGTTGAGACATCAAACGTACGTAGGAAGTTATTGCTTCTTTGGGTGGGGATTATACATGGTTAAACACGTATAATTATGTTTGTATTGTAATTCAAATTAAGGTTAATAAAGCAGTGTTCTTAGTGTTTGCGTGTTTGTGAATAAACGTAATTAAAGACGATCGATTTAAAACAGTAAATAGTTGTTAAGATATATAGCACACACTACACATTACTATGCATAATTGGAATGTATTAAAATAAAAAAGCACGTAGATTGTATTATTTTATATTTTGTATTAGATAATAATTACGTATGCATGTGTGTTAAATTTATTATTCGCAATCACGTCCATACTTTGACGATAAGAAACTGTTTCCGACAAATGTATTGAGGGTCATGCATTGTTGACATTTCATATTTCACATGGTTCTTGATCTTCATGAATACATGTTGATTTTGAATTAAGTAGATTACATGCCATGATCATATGATTCGCATTATAATGTGGGTTTCTTTTCTTTTCAATAGTTTATTACTTTTAAGATTTTTATTAGAGATAAGTATGTATGAAGACCCATACATATTTTGAATAACCTTCTCCATATGTGTTTACACCGCGTTAACGCATTATTTATTTTGATGTATGTTGTATTCACATTATGTCTGTCGCACCGAACGAATGAGCGTGTCAAGAGAAATGTAAAAGACTAATGGTTAAATCAAAAGTATACAGTATTATATATAAACAAGTATATTTACGCCTTATTATGATCTAGTATCTGTGTACATTTTAATTCTCTACATTTTCAGTCTGGATTGTTTCGAGGCTCTGAATAAGAAAGTGGATGATTTGGAGACGAAGGTATGTTTTCTTTAACTTTTGCTTGTTGGTTTTTAGACAAATATCCGGGAATTAACATGTTGATTTACTGTTTAAAGCAGCGAAAAATAACAGTTTAACGTATCTTTAGTTGTGATTGTGTTTATGTTTTGCTTATTTGCATGTTTCCGGATTAATAAATGACGTTAAACTGAGCATCACCAATTTTGTGGTATACAGATGTAAAAAAAGTAATAACGTCATTGATTTTTGTACGACGTTGTTATTCAAACATACAGGTATGCCCTTATAAATGGTTTTGTTCGCATTTCTGGCACATTTACAATTTTTTAACCCGCGGACATAGTTCATTCAAGAATGTAATGTGTATTATATAAAGACAGACGATATAACAATTCTGAAAAAAATATTGTTCCTTTAGGCCTGATCATTTACATAAATTGATCGAATTTATGTGCTTTTAAAACGCTTTATATGGATCATTTGAAAATGCGTCTAATTATCATATGCTGTTTTCAAAACGCTGTTGACTATTACACTCACGTTTTGTCGCAAAGGCTAGTCGCCTAATAGACGCAGCCGATATCGTCTTTGTGTTGATTGTATACGTTTCGTCTTCGGCGACGCGTAACGCATTTTCAGGTCGCCTTGGTTATGCTTTAAAAGTATGCATTTTTGCCCCATATATATGTCGAGCTTTATGAATTCATCATTTATTTATATGGGATTCAACACTTAATATGATAATCAATTATGTTGTTTACTTATATATTTGTTTTGATTTTGAAGAACGTTATCGCAATTTATTCACTAAACAAAATTTCATATTTGCACATGAAATTTGTAAAATAAACAAACTTTATAAAGTTTTAACAAAATGTATTCTTGCATTTATCTTCCACCGTAGATTGTTAGTATATTATTGAAAACTTTGAGTGTATATGTGAAGTAAATCGAGTGGGACGCATGATGTACTCGCGATCAATTTAAATGAAAAGTCGAACATGCATTTTATTAAAAGTTTTACGTACAATTTTAAGTTCTCTTTGCCGAAAGAGGCTACGTATATATGCAGGTAACATTTTATATTAATTGTCCACACCCGACTAATGCAACGTTATAGGTATTTTGAAAAAGCAAAGTAGTTCGGATATTTTTAAATGTCACATTAGCGCTTTCGGTGATTTTTTGTATAACAGGTAATAACGAACAAATAAATAATTATTACAGTAAATGACGAAACAAATAAAGAACGTATAAATCAAAACGCGCATTAAATATTGAGTATGACGATGCTGAGCATATATGACTAACGGAAGTGCAAGCTAGGAGCATACGACTTCGTACGTTCCTCTATGTTTATTCGTTCCAGATATTCTGTTTTTTGTTGTTAATCTATCTTATAAACAATGTACAACCAATTCAAACATGCATTGTATGAGCTTTCCATTACAGCAAATATAAATCGTTCCGCTTGACTGCTCTTGCATAAAGAAAATATTATTTTAAACTCGAAATTGACAAATGGCTGTGTAAAGAAAAACGTTGTCAGAATTATTAACACGTACATACATACTCGGTTCGCATGAATAACAATTGATTAGTGGACTTTGGAATGTTTGTTCAGTGTATATTAATTACTCTGACCGGTCATTCCAGATTATGAAGATGAAGTTTTGGATCGTGCCGCACCTCAAGCAAATTATAGAATCTTTTTCAAAGTGAACTTGTATACAAACAATAAGTTAAGTTTAGACTTTGATCTATTATTGTCAACCCCAGTTATATGGGCAATCTGGGGTCAATGCGTATTCAAAGACTTGTAATCATCCTAGAGGGCGCTTTTTGCAATCCATCCACAGGACCAGGTTTTTTTTGTATCCCGATGAAGCAACAACCTATTCAAACGTAATCGTAAATCATCATGACCGTAGTTCGTTTTGATAACGAGTAGTCAAATGGCGATATTGTTGTTCGAGCCACTTCACAACTTTGTTTTTTTTGGTGTCAACGATATGCCGTTCGACGCATTGTGGCAACACGTGTCGCTTCTCAACGCATTTGTGTGATTGAGCGCTATACACGATGGGATGGGTACGAGTTACTTTAGAAAAAATATCCGAACGAGCAAAGATGCGTTGTTCCGTAAAGGAAAAAGACCATAAATACACACAATAAGTTATCGATGTACATTTGTTTTGAGGTCGATACACCACATCTCAAAAATTTTTTTACAAAAACTTTGACCTTTTGAATATATTTAACTTATTTCATGGATTATATGTTAGTGTTTGTAACGGTTGCGTGCACTTTTCCGGTTCTGACATAGAAGTCAGACAAAATGATTTAGCATACATCTCTTTAAAAAGAATGCCGTTCCATTGTGTTGAAATGGGATCCGAAATTAGATTGCTGTAACGATAGCAGCGATAGAGGTCCGCTTTGGCATTACAACGTCTCTTATTTACATTTTTGTATAGTATATATCCAGCCATTCAAGCAACTGCGAAATTATCTTGATGGACGTGTTGGCATAAATGCGCAAAATGGTTAAAGCACTCTCTGCACCTTCATTGCAGTCATACCGCCGAAAAGATCCTAAAATTCCGAGTCAAGCTTTATGTTTCAATTCGTTAACATCGTTTGCTTACATACATATCATGATAAATAAATTTTTATATTATTATTCATATAGTGATAAACATGAATGATAAGTACATGTAGTTTAATTCAAGATAATTATCGTCTCCAGTTAACTTGTTGTTGAACTAGTGTACGTTTCTTTGAACAGTACTAATGCAAAAGGTAAAATGAAGTTCGACAACCATTTAATTACTCGTAATCTAAATTCTTGTGTCAGGGAATTATACTGTCAATGTAACTTTTATGTTTACAATTCCTAGATTATTATTAAAGTATTTCGTCTCATCATGAAACAATAAATATTAATTTTCGCGCTTTATTTTTACTTTACTGGCTAATTGTTTTAAGCGGGACCTGAAATTGTGTTACCCGCTGAGAAATTTCACATCGAAATTTCAATTTAAATTGATCATGACAATTGTGTACACAATTTAGTTCAACGTTACCGAATAAAATAATATATATCAAATAAATTAATGTTCGATGTGTCGCTGTTGATCGTCTAGGAAAATTATTTCAAATTCTAACACGGCACGTGCCAAATTTCATATAAACAAAGAAGAAAATCGTCTATGGGTTATTCTGCAATAATTATGGGCGGAGCTTATACACTGAAAGCACGCGCTGTAACTAAACAAACATGCCGATACATTTTGCAACAGCGTAATAATCCAGTTTGGCTGTTATTGAGGGCGGAGATCTTATAGGCAGATCAGCCGAAAGTTAGTTTTATGGGCGGAACTTCACATAAAATAGTACACAAGAAAAATAAGATATAGTGTATAAATCTTTAGTAAAAACCGTGTTAGAAACGAAATAATTCGTGAACGTTATAGTTTGTTGTCGAATAACCCACGGCCGGAAGTGTAGATGCGTGGTTTCAAATCACTCGTGCTTAGCGCTCGTGATTTAATTCCCACGCATCTAAACTTCCGGCCGTGGGTTATTCGCCAACAAACTGTAACGTACACGAATTATTTCTTAATCCACGCATAACATCGACATTTGTATGCCCCCTACCACTATAGTGGGGGACATATTGTGTTTGCCCTGTCTATTGGTTTGTTGCTTTGTTTGTTTGTTTGCCTCAACTTTAACATTTGCCATAATTTTTTAAGTATTGAAGATAGCAACTTCATATTTGGCATGCATGTGTATCTCATAGAGCTGCACATTTTGAGTGGTAAAAGGTCAAGGTCAAGGTCATCCTTCAATGTCAAAAGTAAAATATATGGGTCAAAATCGCTCATTTTATGTACACTTTTGCAATATTGAAGATAGCAACTTGATAGTTGGCATGCATGTATATCTCATGGAGTTGCACATTTTGAGTGGTGAAAGGTCAAGGTCAAGGTCATTCTTCAAGGTCAAAGGTAAAATATATGGGGACATAGTGTTCCACAAACACATCTTGGTAACATGGTTAACATGATTTTATATAGATTCGTTCACTTTCAGTCAGAAATACAAATACATGTTACCTCACTTAACTAACTAAATACTCGGAATTATTTTTAACGGAAATCTTTACATCTTAAAGGAATCATATTCTCAATAGTTACGTTATCGTTGACTTTGAACAAAAAAAATTAGCATGTATATGGTATATTGTATGATAAGTAAAATAGTCCCTGTCAAATAACCAGAACCACTCGTTTAAATTAAAACATTAATAGCTACGTGTAACGTTTAACGTTGGAAATAATGTGAAATGTGTCTATAATGTTTGTTAATATTGACAGAACACGAGGATTTTGTCATTAATTAAACCCAGCAAACATTTGAGCTGGTCATATCGGTTAAATATAATTTTAAAATAATTATTAGTTTCAATCCGATAATGTTGGCAGCGTTAAATTATCAGCCAAGGTTAACTTTCCAAATCAGTAACGTTGATATTTCGGAAGATAACCCACCGATGTATGCCTATAAATAACCCTTTTCGAACGCTCTTTGACAATGTTTGTTTATTATGGAAGCACATTTGCAATTTAATTTGTCACCATGGCTTTTTGTGACTGTTGTTTTTAAGGTTGTCTAAGTCTCTACTATAATGTTTGCATGTATTGGTTCATTGTTTCTGTTCGGGTCTAAACGACTCAAACACAAACGATCGTATTGTTTTATCTATTGGTATGACTAGTAGCTACCCAAGTTAGTAACATTTGAAATGTACTGCAAATATTCTTTGAAAACCAATATGGCGCTTTAATTTATTTATCCAATTTCTACACGTCGATCAGAAAATTGTGCGCTTAAACAACTTTTAGGAAAATAATAATCACACGCTTGCTCACTTAAATCGTCTGAATTATATTTGGTGTTGAACGATTCGATGTTCCATTGAATTGGTCTAATACAAATAGAAATACCAAGTTCGACAAGCGGCTTTATAAATTCAGTCGGCAAGTGTTAATACCTTAAAACCTGTTATCAATACCACGATTTTTTTAAAGATAATTATGTATAGGCATTAAGTGACTCTGACCAAAATTAATGTATTAAAAATGAATAAAAATTTGAAAACGAGATTGAACAACCAAGAAAGAATTAGGTTCTGGTTGCTCATTAGTTAATGTGTCGTATGCCCGAGAGCACATAGTTCGTGATGAATGCCCAGGGAATGTTCATCTCGTACAGAAGACGGACCGGTATGCCACCCGCGGTTGCTGGCTTGCGATCAAGATATTTAAATGACTTTGGTTTCGTTAATTTTATTCACGCTGTAATAAATGTGTTAGTAGAAATTATGTAACCTGATTAGCAAACGCAATGCTTACTTAAAGATGGCCCGTCCGCGATCGTTTAATTACTAAAACAAATACCTGATAAAATAGTAACCAATATTGAAGATACTTGTCAGCTTTGATAAGATTGCCATTGTAAAGGTATATTTGCTTTGTTGACATCTCTTTTTCACATAAACTATGGTTAATATATGAATAATGCTTCTACATAAAATATTACCATGCGAGTTATTCTTGTTTACATCCGCTAGTCTTTTATTTCAAGCAACTGATCAATTACCTGTTCACTACAGCCCACGACATACAACTCAACATTAAACATAAACATATCATTAAATCTGGAGTAGCGGTATTTAATCGGTCTTTGCACAACTTTGGGGGTTTAAACAGCATGGTAGAACAATGCCGTCGTTTATAAACATTTCAACTTGTTCAGACGCATATAAAAACAACGCAGAAGTATATAACAATGCATTGTAATGTTGTTGTGTAAGGCATGTATATAAGGGTAAATTACCTCCTGTATTCCACTGCGGGGAATCACGTGATCACAAAAGTACATCGTACGAACAAAATGGCGGAAAAAGCTCTCGCTTAATGACGAATATCAAGGTATTCTCATATTTTATAATACCAAAACAAATGATAACTATGCGAGTACCCGCTTAGCCGCTTTATGTACTCTGGTAATTGTCGTTTTTCTGAGATGTTTGTAGTTTTCTCAAACATTCAGGAACAATAAACAATGACAAGTGTACATCGTCTGAACATACTTTTTTTTGACGTATTTGCTATTCAAGACGACAAACAACGAAATAAATACAACTTTTTTTTGTGCTTGATAACATGCTTAGAATATTTTGTGCAAGGTTTTGCACGTTGTTTAAGCTTTTTTAGATCTGTGGCGAGGAGTTTGGAAAATAGTACATCGTCTGAACGTTTTTTGTTTGCGTACATCGTCTGAACGGTTTTGAGTACATCATCTGAACTGCTTCTGTTTTTACTTTTAATGCGATGTTTATCATAATAAAATTGTAATAACAGCTGTGATCAGCCAAGCGATTTTTCGTCCAAATGACGTTCCGTTCTATGATCAGATAACAACAAATCCTGTGTTATTTTACATGTTTACATAGTGTTTAATTTTATTAAACAAAATTTATTAAATTAAATACAAGTCACGCTCGATAAAGGTTATTTATATATAAAAAGACATGACAACAATGAAATACGAGGTATGTCATTTGGACGAAAGATCCTTGGCTTTTCACATACTTATATTTAAAAAGACCAAATGTAGTTTGCAGTAAAACTAAACTGAACTTAACATTTCTTTTGACATACTTGACACATGCGAGATACTTGATAATGCTCGGCTCGAAACAGTGGCAGCTCTGAACTTGCGGTGATTTTTGTCAAGCTTCAAAAATATATGTAGTATAATAATATTTAATGAAAAGCTTAGCATGAATTACATATATGTGGTAATCGCTATATAATTATTTTTGTGATGATAAAATATTGATGTCATCAAATAAGTTGATAGAATTAGATGTCTGTTATATATAGCTGTTTTTTTAGAATGCGCCAAAAGTCAAGTCGATCGCTTCATCGTTTGAAGAGAAAGCGCTTGAAAACATCATAAACAATACGATTAGTTACACCAAAATGCATTTCGTCAAATGCATGTCACTCTGGAGTTTGTCTGCAACAAATAACATCTGTGCTAACGCCCTTTAAGTCACCATTTCGTTCACCAGTGTATAAAGTATCTCCACCCAAAAAGCGAGCAAAGAAAAGCATTTCTGCAAGAGCTTTTTTTGAACAGCAGCCATCTTGTGAAAAAAATATGCCGTGGCATTTATGACGCTACTGAATCAGATTATCTTCTGAACATTAACAATGGATCAGTCAAAACGAAAAGCGAACAGTTAAGTGAAATCGATATCGTGTGAATCTCAAAGCTATGAGAATACTACAATACAAGCAGAGAATTTAACGAGATACATATTCATATAATAGTTTGTACTAATGTTACTAAGATATGAAATAGTTGTATATCTACATCTCATATATTAATTCTTCTCAGATTCTACCACCTCCTTTTAATACCAATTTTATGAATTGTTATAGACTTTCCGAATGCTTTAAGAATGCTTTGTGCTATTTTATGCCATTATACAAATTATGTTAATGTTATGTCATGAAATAAAATTTAATGTAAATAAAGAAGTCATTATGACCTAGTGTTATATTGTATATGAAACATCATATAGAGGCCCTCGAATACATGGATGTGTTATTTAATCTTGACTGAGGTCAGAAGTGGCCACACGCAGAAAGTAAAATATTTTATTGACTCGAATAGCTAAATAACGGATAAAATAACTTCTACCGGACATGTGCCCATTTGATGGGGTGGGGGGAGCAGATATAAGCCATTAGCAAAAATCGGCAAATACACTTTACACAAGTTATGATGCTTCAAGAGGAATTAACTGGATTAAAGCATTTTGAGGACTTTTATATCTATTATGTATTATATATCTATTATACCCGGTGCACGAATATCTTCCTATCAGCATATACTGCTGTTGATAGCAAAGCGCAATGTTGAAATTATGCATTTGTACACTTCAGCATGTGGTGCATTAAAACTAGTGCCTAGGGTATTTTCTACATTGTCAGATACAAGTTCCAATAGACAACATCAGTGCAGCAAGATTTATTTAATAAACGATAGTGTTAACAAGGTTTCGCTATAGCCATACAAGGTAAACTGCCCCGCTCCTTGGTGGCCATGGTTTTCAACGGACTGAAACAATTTTCAAATTCAGCCGAGGTATCATAACAACAAATGTTCAGACAAAGTTTCATGAAGATTGAAGTATAAATGTGACTTCTAGAGTGTTAAAATGGTTTTACTATAGCCATGTGAGCAGACATGCCCCCCCCCTGGCGGCCATCTTTTTCAACGAACCTGAACCATTTTCAAAGAAAGCTGATATATCATTAAGACATACGTTTTGACCAAGTTTCAAGAACATTGAACTATAAATGTGAATTCTAGTGTTAACAATCTTTTTCTTTATTTTGACTAAGTGACCTAGGTTTTCACCTGATGTGACCCAGTTTCGAACACGACGAAGAAATGATTGGGACAACTTTTCTTACCATGTTTCATGACAATCAAGCAATAAATGTTACCTTTAGAATGCTAACAAGGAAAAATGTTGACGACGCATTAAGGACAAATGGTGATCCTAAAATCACACCATGAGCACATTGTGCTTAGGTGAGCTAAAAATAAGAAACTTAACGTTATATGTTTTATGAAACAAATGTAATTTGTATTTGCACTATACTAAATTTCCAGTACTTTGTATTGGTTATGTCATAGTCAGAGAGGGGAAGATTATGCACATATACAGTATATAGATTGGCATGTTTACGTCAAATATATGACTGTTAGTTAAAATAAATTCTCAAATCACAGTCATTCTCAAGATTTATTAAAGTCATATCACGGTGATAATTTTCTCATCAATCATCTTTTAACCGGTTCGGCTGTTGGGGGGAAATGAGGGGCAACAATACAGAAATCTTCCTCCAGTCAAGTCTGTTGTTTGCTGCTTAGAGTAATTCATCCATGGAAAGGGATGTCAACTCTAACATTATCCATCCAGCTTTTCTTCGGACGGCCTCGGCGTCGACCTCCCTCTAACCTGCCCCGGAGAACAGTCTTGCACAGAGATTCGTGCCTGATGACGTGTCCAAACCAAGCCAGCTGTACCTTAGCACATATATTCGTGGTCATGGTAGTGCAGTTATAACATTGCCGCCAATGCCCTTACTGAAGCCTGTTTCATACCGTACACTGTTGTTAATTTCTCAATATGAAACAATCAAAAGCAATCCAGTGTAATTTGTCCACTTCATATTGATGGCTTAATTTAATTGCCCATCGATATGTAGAGGGAACATTACCGGATTCGATTTGCTGTTGGCATATATGGTAAAGTCTTCTTGGACATTGTGTAGTACAATCTGATCTCAGTTCTGAAATTTGAAGATATAATAGCAAACAGTTGACAATATAACAGCAAATACATTTTTAACACATTGAATTAACACACATTCACAGCTGGGCATGAAAGATTTGTTTGTGTATTTATTTTTGTAGTAAAATAAAAGAATACTAGCGTCATAAATAAAGTTATTGGCTGATCACAGATGTTATTATAATTTTATTATGATAAACATCGCATTAAAAGTAAAAACAGAAGCAGTTCAGATGATGTACTCAAAACCGTTCAGACGATGTACGCAAACAAAAAACGTTCAGACGATGTACTATTTTCCAAAATCCTCGCCACAGATCTAAAAAAGCTTAAACAACGTGCAAAACCTTGTACGAGATATCCTAAGCATGTTATCAAGCAAAAAAGTATTTATTTCGTTGTTTGTCGTCTTGAATAGCAAATACGTCAAAATAAAGTATGTTCAGACGATGTACACTTTTCATTGTTTATTGTTCCTGAATGTTTGAGAAAACTACAGAAATCTAAGAAAAACGACAATTACCAGAGTACATACGGCGACTAAGAGGGTACTCTGCGCATAGTTATCATTTATTTTGATATTATAAAATATGAGAATACCTTGATATTCGTCATTAAGCGAGAGCTTTTTCCGCCATTTTGTGCGTACGATGTACTTTTGTGATCACGTGATTCCCCGCAGTGGTATTCTGTATTTAACACACGCACCCCGCATTTAACATGTATTGTGCATACTGGCAGTCAAAAAAGGACGACGAGTTTTTAATTATATTTGTTATCAATGTATTTTCTATACCTACTCTTTATGTATACGAATAATGTTTGCCTTTACTACCACGGTACTCTATTGCAATACTTATTTCTGAACCGTAATATGATTATAAATATGTAATTGCAGGAGGATGAGTTTAGACGCCTGATGTACGTATGCATTTATTTATGTGCGGTTATAATTATTTGATGTGTACATCAGTTAAGTTAACTGTTATATATTTCATCACTATTTTACATTTTACATCGTTTCTTAGACATCTTTCATTTTTGGAAAAGGTAATTATTTAAGACCATTTATCGAATAATGAAACGATAATAGAACGAATAATGAAACGATAATAGAACGTTTCTATATAAATGTCTGTTTATTAATTCGAAAGAAACTAATTACACGCGTTTTTATGTTTTAAAGAAAGATGAATCTGTATGACACTTGTATAGATTGTTTGGGTATGATAAAGTATTCGTGTAGCACATATGCCATCTGATTAAATATTACCTGCAAATTGTAAGTTGTCAAAATCTGAAAGTAATACACGGGTCCGAATTAATTTGAATATGTATGTAACAGGTGTGGTCGACAATCCTTATTTTTTTTAAACACCATATACGACAATCGTTTTAAAAATAGTTAACATGCTTTTTAACTCTGACTATTTTTGGAAAGAGAATACGACGTAATATTTCTTCTTTGTTTGGTTTCATAGACTCTCACTAAAGTGATAACCTTATACGTTTCAGTCTGGCTCAGCTTAATAGAATGCAGGACAGTATCGACAACCTGCATAGGAAGAAGGTATTGTTCTTTATTCAACAAGACGCCTTACTAGTTCCTTTTGCAGAGGGGGTATCACGTGATAGTCAAGATGGCGACGTCCATACCGAGACGGTTATTTTTCGCCTGTTTATCCCCTTTATTACTTCTGTTTATTTTTTAAATGACGCTCACTTTTCAGCCATGTCAGTAAAAAGGTGATTATCGTTTATTTCGTATTAAAATTCGCTTTATATCTCGACTTTACTCCCCGCAAATTGTCTTAGTGGAGCCCTAATTAGGTCATCCAGCTAAGAAATTTCTTACCGAGTAAAGTCGAGATATAGGGCGAATATTACTATGAAATAAAAGCCAGTAACTTTCTTTCTTCCTAATATGGCTGAAAAGTGAGCGGAATAAATAAAAATAATTCAAGTAATACAGGGTATAAAACGACGAAAAATACTTGCCTCGGCACGGACTTCGCCATTTTGTTTGTCACGTGATTACCCCCTCTGTATTGATATAGCAATTAAGCAACCCTTTTTTTTCTTAAACAAATCCAAGTGGTTCCGTTAAGTCGAAAACTATGTTCCGAAAAAAACAAATAGCGGTGTTGACGCAGGCGTAGCTACCAATTGCGGTATAGAATGTTATTTATTTTTCTAAGCGCTATCATTAGACCTTTGTATTTAATGAATAAAACATAATACCTTAAAATACACAACGAGTTACTATATAATCGAAACGAATTTTAACCAAAGTGTCAGTCTAACTATCTGTTCAGGAGAAGTAATGACAGAAAAATGTGCTTTAACCAACTGTAATTTCGTGCTTACAAGGTTATGAATGTTAATACAAATTTCTCATTATATACATATTTCAATTCTATTAACAATTAATTAAAGAATCACGAAGATTTGACATGTGTATACATATTTGAGCATTTTGTCTATAAAACTTTCACAATCAATAATTACTTCATGTTTGAAAAACAAAATGTTCACCGCTGATGAAGTAAGCGTGTCATCAATTTTTTAGAATTTACAGTTAATGTTTGTTGTATGAACACCATGATAAAGTTATCGATATACGGCTTAATTTGACATAAGTTACTTATTAGTCTATATAACTACAAAAATACTGGTTACGAACGATACGTTGTTTTTCCATAATAGTGCATACTCATTTGCGTTTCTATTGATGGAATAGTGTATGTGACATTGACGTCATGATTATTGTTTGTGTTAATATTAATAAGACATTAATAAAGCATCAAACGTAAAATAAGTGTTGTACTACACTGACGAAGGATCAGGTCATCACTTAATTTATGCCGTTACCATACCATTGAAATGAATCGTGAGAAATTACTTCCGAATCGAGATGGCCACCGAGGAGTACTTAAGCGTCACTTACAAAATATTGAAGATGCCATATGTGAGTCGACATTGATACATTGTCTAACATCCTTGAATCGTATGACACGACACTGAAGATGTATGAATCAATCAATGAGTATACTCTTTCATGAACAGAGGTTGATGCAATACAAAAGGAGATGCTGACGACGAAGCAACTATTAATTGATATGAAAATTGAACTGAGAACATGCTTTTCGTCAAACTTACCAACCCGCCGCCACACCAGCAGAAACAACACTTTTACCATAAACTATCGCGCAGCCAGACTAGTTTAACCAGTGTTCTGTCAGGCAACTGCCGTTGGAACGAAGGTAAACGCAAACGTGATTACGGTCAACACCAGTATCCCAAGTAACGGATGTAAATCTAAAAGACAAAAAGCAGTTTTTAGGATTCATCTGAATCAACCATTTATTTAAACTACACTTTCTCAGACGTTCAGAAGTTTCCCTTCCTGCAATCGCAACTACAGGGTGCCGTCGTGCGTACACTTGTGGATGAGCGCTAACAAACGCCACCTGATCATGTTTTACACCCGCTGCAACAGAGAATTAGTCAATGCAGGCATCTATGGAGCTACCAGTTCCGTGCTACACTTTGAACAGCATGCCTTATTTTCATTATATAATAGACACTTACAGAAGAGGCCTTGAGTCGATGGGTAAACGACAAAAACGGATATGGAAGTAATGGAGGTCGTGTTCACATCATCGTTTTACGCTGGTTCAATAATTTCAACAACACCGACAACATAACAAAAGTCACACTGCTGCAGTTTAATTTGCGTTCTCTGATGAAAATTATAAGCCAAAAGACTATGTAGTCTTAACTGAGATGAACACTAGTTTTTTATTTGGTTGGACTTCATCAAGATTCAATGTGCACATCTCGCTTTCAGCTTTGGAAACACAAACATGATACGATTATTTGTAGTATCGCTTACCATCGCAGAGCTGCAAACAGGGCGTTCGTTTAAAAACTGACATTATTTGTGTGCGGGCCAGACATGTTGCATACGTGTGTATATCATTTGATGAAGGACACACATTGCGATCATCACACACGAGATTGTATGTTAACTTTATGTACAGCCCACTGGAACGGAGATCATTTATTTCGTAACATGAGATAATTAATAGCGGATACGGCTCTTGGAGACAGCTCCTGAATCGAAACGATTTGACAATCTGGTAAATTTGGACCTATGAAAGCTTCCAAACCATGTCTTAAATAAGCGAGTTAAGTTGAGCGATTGTGGTCATTAGAATGTACGGGAATCTAAGCACCGACTGAAGACGTACCAGCCGGCGAATGACCCGACAACAAATACACGGCAGCTTTCCCTTGGAAGGCCGACCATGAGCCATTAACGTTAATCTTTATCCTTGAAGAGTCGAGAGTACTATTAAACGATTAAGCCGGAAACATAAAAAACCCAATCAAGCGCGAAGATATATCATTGAAAATGAGGACATATCGGGACCCCCGTAAGCGACCATAAAGTACAGTACCGTCATGACAACTTCCGTTGGTGTACACGAATGTAGCTAAACAGATTCGCTCGACCAGCCCAGCCCCAAAGACAACCTACAGTCTGTACACCTACTAATGACGAAATTGGAACAAAAACAACTTAACGTTTGATTTCCGGCCGGAGAGTTACATTGCAGTCCATAGTAACTGGTCGTGGTAGTGGAGCTCATCGGCGGAAGAAACAATCTTACAAATAAGCTCATGAGAGGACCGTTCGTGTGATTACAACGAGGCCTATTTTAAAGCTTTATCTGTTAGAGGTTACCAGTGACGATGAACGTTTCGAATGATGTCTAATCATGTATTTATGGTCATTGTCAATTTCATGAATGTGTGATACATTACATTTTATGTAGAGTTTAATTGTTGTGCGGCCTAAAGAGTGTTCAGTATTTATACCGTTGCGATTGTGTTTGAGACGTTGACGGCCTCATTATTGTGATTGCTTATATGAATCAGACGTCATTTAAGGGTCGAATCTGAGAGAAATGTTGTATTTAATTCGCCAAGTACCAATACCTTCATTACATGAAATAATTAGATAGCCATGTAGCATAATCTGGAGAGTGACAACATAATTACAAAATTACTACAATTTATCTGAATGACTAGTTTTCTTCTTCCACAAATCAATGAAGCCAATATGCGTGATATGTATGATTAATCCTGCATGTCCTAAATATGTTGCAAATGTACTACATTTTCCATGTTTAATGTATTATTCGCGATCGGCCAGCCTTGACGATCAGACTGTCTTAAGAAATAAAAAATATGCAAAAAAAACTCTTATTTATTTGCTTACTGTTAATCCCTCATTCAGCAAACCTGAATAAAAATGTATTAGCCCAATAATTAAATGATTTCGCAGCATATCTTTCTACTCAAATCGAATTCTGAAATATATAAATCGATACATAGAAAAAAAAGAATTATAAGAAGAAGCGCTGCCTAAGAAGTGTAACGGAGTGTTCATAGTAAATAACTATTATATTATATAGTAAATATATTTTGTTTGGCTTCAGGCTGACAGCGAACATAAGGCGGAGGACAAAAAGGGAGCCGTAATGTAAACACGATACATAATGAGTGCTATCGATTAAGACCAGTTTGTGAAAAGAGTTCTAATACTAATAGTCTGTAGGAACGATGTCTATTTCAGCCCTATGGAGTATGTATACTGTCGATATTGTTTGCCTTTTATTGTTGATTTATAAATTCTGCTTCGTATGATATGTTAAGCATTTCTTGATTAACATAAATGTCCATATTGTATAAGCATAATAATGTTTATCTGTCCTTTGATCGTTGTATCTAGGGACACATATTACTGCAATAATATTTAAGTATCCAATATCTTGTTAAATTAGATGGCTTTAACAACACTATCATCATTTTGATAGCACAAACACCGTCTAGTATGCATCAAATAATTATTTGGATAATCATAACACGAACATCTACTGGTTTACCTGTTTGGGGCATTTAGAAACTGAGACATGATTGAATGCACACAGACAATTTGTCACAATCACATTCCGACTGATGCACACTCTTTAAAGTGTGTTTCTTCATACTATTTTCGACATATCTTTACATTTTTACTCCGTCCTGGTACTCCCTTTGAAATGCATGTAATATTATGTTCAATATACCATACACTATATATCATTCCTATTTAGCAGATGAAAATACAAGAATATTTAAACAATTGCGCAATATAATCGCAGATGTAATAGCGTGTTATCAATATACAATTTAAATGTTATACATATAACAGATTAAATGTAATCTATTAAAGTTATATTTAATGCAAACTAATGTTTGTTATGCCTAATAACCTACATCTGTATTTTCATACTGTATGATTTGTAAAGGGCTATCTTTTTGAATGTTATATTGTTGTTTGATACGATTTTTAGTCAAGAAGCTAATGTGTTTTTTTTTACAAAAATGAGGATGTTACAAGCAGTTAGTTAGCGACTGAATGAAAATAGTTGTTTATAATGAAACTATCATTTAATGAAAGTATAACCATTTCATATAATGTGTTAATGTCCGACTTAATTTCATGGATCACCTTTTCGTTGATTGAACATTATATTGTGTATATTTATATAGCATACATACCTGATTTTGTAACAAAAATACATGAAGTTTTGTTTAACTGTGGTATAATGGTATTCCTACGGATACCAATTTGATATTGCATATGAGTTTTAGCTTTCTTTTATACCCAATGATAAAATATTACATTTCTGCAGTGAAAGAACAGCACTGAAAAGAACAAATTGTTATTTCATCGGTGAAAAGAACACATTTTCGGAACTCCTTTTTCTATTTTAAGATTATCATAAATAATTTTATATATATATTCTATGATCACGAGTGAATTAAAATCGACATTCCACCGATTCCAACACATTTTCTTTTTTATTTTATGCTTTTTCACCGTTTATTTACATTGTAAAAGAGTTTAACTGGAGAATTTCGCTGGTATAATGATGTCATTTTGTGTTTTGAAATATTTTGAGGCACGTCACGGGAGAAACTCCGAGAAAGTGTACCTTTTCAGCAAAAGGGAAACAGCTGTTAATTATTTTATTGAAAAAGGGGCATAAAAGAAACAGAAAATGTGTTCATGTCAGTGTGTTATTTCACTCGTGATCATAGAAAAATAACATTTTCAATCGTGGCTGCGCCACTCGTGAAAATATATTTTCTATGATCACTCGTGAAATAACAAACGATTTTACTCTGACATGAACAAATATCCTCTATTTCTTTGGGTTAAAGTTTTCAAGATCCGATGAAAACATTACATCTTATAATGTTTTTCATAACGTGCGTTATTGTTATGTGTTTGCATTATGTATTATTTTTATATGATCTAACATGGACAGTTAATTAAACACGACCATGTATGATTTTAGATATGTTCATACAAATTACGTATATGTATAGTGTTGGATTGTTTACACATTCTGATAATAAAAGCAGTTACCACCAAATTCATCATGTTTCAGCACAGTTCAGCCAATATACAGTGCAATTCATAGGTCATTCATGAAACAGTTAAACAGATCTCTCTTTAAGTTTTTCATAAATGCCTTTGAAAAACTATAAAGTAAATGTTTCATTTTTCTTTATATTCATAAGCATAAGTCATCTACTATTGACAAGCTATACGCATACAATAATCTTATAGAGTTGCTGTTTATCCTAAGGCAATAATGTAATGAAATGAATAAAACTGTTCAGCGGTGTATCATGGAGAGCTAATGCAGTCGGTAACAGATTAACAACGCTCACAATGATTGATATACATGTAAGTCAATCTAACCTATCCTGATCTTCTAAACAATGTACGGCGTTTTAATTTTTAGCTCACCTGATTGCTCAGGTGAGATTTTGTGACCGGTCTTTGTCCGTCGTCCGTCGTCCGTCGTCCACATTTGTTCATAAACACTTTAGAGGCCACATTTATTGTCCGATCTTCATGAAACTTGGTCAGAAGCTTTGTCCCAATGAAATATCGGTTGAGTTCGAAACTGGGTCGTGCCGGGTCAAAAACTAGGTCACTAGGTCAAAAAAAGAAAACACTTTTAAACACTGTAGAAGTCACATTTTATGCCAAATCTTCATGTAACTTTGTCAAAATGTTTGTCTTAATGATATGTTAATTGAGTTCAAAAGTGGTTTCGGTCCGTTGAAAAACATGGCTGCCAGTGGGCAGGGCTCTTTTCCTTATTTGGCTATAGAGAAACCTTGTAAACACTCTAGAAGTCACAATTTTTGCCCAATCGTCATGAAAGTTGGTCAAAACATTAGTTTTTTTGATATCTCGGACGAGTTTGAAAATGGTCCAGATCGGTGAAAAAACATGGCCGCCAGGGGGCGGGGCATTTTTCTCTATAGGTATATAGTGAAAACATGTGAACACTCTAGAATTCACATTTTTGGCCCAATTTTCATGAAATTTGGTCAAAACATTTGTTTCCTCGATATGAGAGTTAAGTTCGAAAATGGTTCCGGTCAGTTGAATAACATGGCTGCCAGGGGGGGGGGGGCAGTTTTCCTTATTTGGCTATAGAGAAACCTTGTAAACACTCTAGAAGTCACACGTTTTGCCCAATCATCATGAAAGTTGGTCAAAACATTGGTTTGATTGATATCTCGGACGAGTTTGAAAATGGTCCAGATCGATGAAAAAACATGGCCGCCAGTTGGCGGGGCATTATTCTCTACATGTATAAAGTGAAAACATGTAAGCATTCAAGAAGTCACATTTTGGCCCAATTTTCATGAAATTTGGTCAGAACATTTGTTTCCTTGATATGAGAGTTGAGTTTGAAAATGGTTCCGGTCAGTTGAATAACATGGCTGCCGGGGGCAGTTTTCTCATATTTATATAGTCAAAAAAGCTTGTGAACACTCTAGAAGTCACAGTTTTTGCCCAATTATCATGAAACTTGGTGAAAAGATTGGTTTTATATATATCACATAATTGATGCCATAATTATTGCCTTTAGATTGTCCAAATTTTCATTATATTATACAAAATCCTTGTAAACACTCTAGATGTCACAATTTTGTTTCAGATTTTATGAATCTTGGTCATAATATTTGTTTTTGTAAGCAAAATTTGATGGTTGGTAAGGGGGGTCAACTCAAAATATAGGTCACCAGGTCAAATCTAACAATAACAAAATCACTCCATATGCCAGAGTTTTAGTTCAATGATGATGAAACTTGACCAGGATGTTTGTCTGGACAATATCTAGGTCAAGTTTGACGTTTGGTAAAGATTGAATGAACCGACTCCTCTCAGGTGAGCGAACTACGGCCATCTTGGCCCTCTTGCTAGATTATATAACTGATTATTTAAAAAAGAAATCATCATCACCAATACATGTTAATTTTTTTGTATTTATTGTAAAAGAATAAGATATATTTTGTTGCGTTGATGTTTTTCCGCAATATTACTAGGTTATATTTTATTTGTATTTTTGATGTGAAAGCTATTATTACTAATGTACATAATTTTATTTTATTGTTTACTGATGTATGTGTTAAGTTTAACGTGCGTGTTTTCAGATTTCATTGAGGTATGAATACAATCACCTATCATTGTGTAAAGTTGTTTTTTACAACTATGTATACAGTAAAACAATGAAACAACATTAATCAGAAGTTCATACACTTCTTTAGTGTGTTTGTGTATTTTATTGCACGTCGTATTTTTTATTGTGTAGCCAATGTATTCATGTACTAGACATTATAATGAATATATAATGATATGAACAATTGTTTGAAAACACGTGCCATGCATATTCAAACTTGTTGTGTTTGTCCAATCAAGTTTGTTTACCATGCACATAACAAGACACATATAACAATAGTCTGAACAAAACATCGCAATCATTCAATATGTTTTCTTTCATTATATTGTATTGGTCAAAATGTTTATGCTATTTTACCACACATATATAATACGTATTGTGTAATGTGTTTGCCTTTGAATCGTAACTAAACAAACACTTGTTTATTAACGCGTAAATTAAATACATATAGTCATTTTTATTTTATAACAATTATATTATACAGAATACAATGTATGCAAACTGCATTTAATATTTCTAATAGGTAACGACTATCTTTTGTCTGATATTTTGTTTGACTTGCTGAATGTTACTGAAGGAGATATATGTTTAATTTCATAATAATACTGATTCATTCTTTTCTTAGCTTAGTATACATTTATACTACAGAAAATGACGCACGCAATTAATTTGAGACCGAGTGTAGTATTTTTATGTTTGTATGACTCCTTCTTTTCAATTGAATGAACGAATTGAGATGTCATATTAACTAATACAATTTTGATTTCATTACTTATGTATATAATTTGATTGACATACAGTATAGTATGTTTGTATGTCGTGTGGACGTATTTTATTGTACTTGAACTTAAATGTCATGCGTTTGCGTCAGATATAAATATGTAATAACCTTGTATGTCGTTAACAATACATTGCAATGGGTAGATTAATCCAATATCAGTATCATAGTTGTCAAAAATATGAACTGACAATGAGAGTTTGACTGAAGTTGTTATAAACAGGAACTCGCTTTACGAACTGGAATTTTAAAAAGAATTGTACAAGGAGATGGATCTTATGCTATTTTCTTAATGATTTTGAAACTGATCATGCACGTGTAGCGCACATAGGATATTTATTAAGCATAGACATTTGCTTTTTGTTCAAGATGAGCAAGAGGGTCATTAAGTTCATAGGAAATGAATGCATATGCACATATGAACATTATATAAGGACGTCTGTCCGTATAAATACACTTTATAGATGTAAAACGTCCCGCGTGTGATTGCAATGATATATGCATACATTTTAAATACTTATATTATTCTCATTATCATAAG